>NW_027466092.1:4950000-5130000 GCF_046127955.1 Nelusetta ayraudi
CAGATAAATCGCTCCTAGAGAAATGTCACTTCTAATTACCAGATGCGTCCTTTTTTTATCGAACTGCGCAGAAACTCCCCGTCCTCGTACAGTCACAGCGATAGGATTCCAATCCTCTGCAACTCTCAACCTGTGGAGATGAATCTCCTGGCTGCTCTATGTGATGTCTTTGGAAAAAGCCACCGTGCATTTCCAAAGCAGCAGAGTTGAAACAAATGTAAACAAGTGCAGATGCCTGGAATAGAAGTGTGGGAAATATTAATATTCCATGAACATATTGTGATGCTGTAATGGAGGTAACATAAACACTGTGACTTACCATCAGCATTTTAGCAGCAAATGACAGATGGAATGTTAGCAAGACATGGAATGAGTTATTGTGATGTTGCTTCAAACTTACAAGCATTTCATTTTTTTATTTTTATTTTAATGGTTTGTTTGTTTCCAAATAATCCTGCTTCCTGTCTTGAGATTGACAGCGTGTGGGAGTTTGTTTGGGTTTTTTTCTTTAGCATTCACAGTTGTTGTTCCTTGAGTTCCCTGTCAATGAGAATTCCCATTGTAAATAACGCAATGCAACAAAGATGAAAGAAAGTCAAGCCACTTTAATGGCATTAATCACTTGAAACATTGTGTTTTAATGTCTTGTGACGAAGACTGATTCATTATGTTTTGCCAAATTTAGATTAAAGTTAGACGATGACTTCAACCAAATGGACCAATTGTTCCTACATTAATACACACTAAAAGGTAATTCATGAACACAGTCACTCAGCTGCAGTTTTTAATACTTATTAGTGAGTGCAACAATTCTGTGTTTGTTGATTGTGTTTCCATACATTAAAAATGATGAATTAATGTAATTGTAGGCTGAACCTTGTCTTAACCGTAATACACTTAATACATTAGGGGAAATATATTGCACAATCAATAAACACACAATAGCTGTGCTTATGAATTCAATAATGAAAACATTTACAACTGCTACAAGTGTGTATGTGATCCGCAGGATGTTTTTGAACACAAAACATTGATTAGTGTCTTATTAACGCAGGGTCACCAACACATTATTTTCACTGAAACATGCAGAACCGGCACAGCTCTTCAGAGTGAGTTCAAATCCATGTGCACTTCTACAGAGTTTAGGTGGACCAAAAACAAAAAAGTGTTATCGAAGATTAAAGACCTTTTTCTTCAAGAAACTGCCACAGCTCGTAAGCAGATCTAAAATGAATGGAATCTTCCAAACCAGGTCGATAGCACATGAAATACCTAAATGGAATTATGGCATCAATAGCTAATACAGTGTAATAGATGGGCTCCATTCCCTGGGTGGAACGGTGGTGTTGAAAAGGCAGAGGGAACTATTCTTTTCATCTGTGAAACTTTCGCGGGGGCATCCGAAAAAAAAACAACAAAAAACAAACAAACAAACATACAAACTTGCACGTGTTTTAGAAAGAGATTCCCAAAGACGGAGGCAAAATCAATAAACGCTGCTCACAAATACAATTCTGGAACTCTCGCAGGTCCTGGGCTCTCATTCTAAAACTGTCAGGAGTAACCGCAAACGGATGATCAGGTCCAAAAGTCCCTTCATCCTCTTTGTCTGACTGTCACCTTATATTTCTGTCTCCATTCATCTTGTCCCTCTTTTTTCAACGCCTGTCCTTTTCTGTCCATCCCCCTTTGCATCATCTCCTTCTCACAAGTTCCCTGCGAGTCGCAGCCACGTGGTGACTGAAATGTGTTTTTTTTTCGGGGGGAGGGTTTCAAATTTGTGAGAATGTGTCTGTCTGATGGAAAAAAGGCAATCAAGCAACATAGTCACAGCTTCTGATATAATCAGAAGCATTACCCTCTTGGGATCAAGATAAATTATTAGCAGCCGGACTGCAGTGGAAGACGGAGGGAAAGTTGAGTACATTCAGCGAGATTCTTGGAAATGTAAAGTCACGGCAAGCAGACTGATCCACTTTATCCAGACCACAGCTTCCCTGGGGGCTGCCAAGATACATCGTTTTGTTTGTAGCGGCTGTGTGCGAGTGAGTGAGAGTGTTGATCACACCCCAAAGTATCACATCATATTGTTACCATGAGAGTCTGCTGGGAAGCTGCTGTATTTTCCACTGCAGGAACTCAAGAGCAGGAAAAAAAGCCCCGACTAAAACGAGAAGAGAGAAGTGAAATGAAATCTTCCAGCACATTTGATGGTTTTAGTTTTATAACATTTACATCTGAAGTCAAACCTTCTGCAAACACCACGAGTTGCTGTGCTATTATACTATACTACTCAGTTACTTAATCATGACGTCAGTCAGTCATTTGCGTTTTGTGAATAATAAAAGAATCTGAGCAGTTTGTTGCCCTCTGCTGGTATTTATTGCGGTAATGCAAAAGTTTTTTGTTTGTAGTTTATTTCATGTAAATAATTTAGGGAATTGCTTTTAGTCTTGCTTTAAGCTGGTGTTTATTATTTACAAAGCAAGTGTGCGTGTGTGTGTGTGTGTGTGTGTGTGTGTGTGTGTGTGTGTGTGTGTGTGTGTGTGTCACCACCACTAGGCCATCCCACAGCCACCCTGTGAACCAAGTGTGTTCCAAGTATGGTGAACTGCTTTGTTATTTTGATCAAAACTGGGACGTGTTTGAAACTGAATTGAAATGGTATCAATTGAAATGTTCACCATGATAGATCCCAGGAACTTGAGAACAGATAACCAGTCTCAATCAAACCTTGATGTATATTCATGCTAAACAACGAGGCTAGTCGACATTATGCTTTTTTTTTTTGATAAACCAAAAGTTTTTGGTTCCATGAAATGTAGTTTTTTTATTTCTATGTTTTTAAAATGAACAACCAAACACTTGCATTCAGTTAAAGGTTACTTTGTTGCTTTTAAGTTTTAAGTTTAAGCAGCACAGCTTCAAAATTCACAAACAGAAACTGAGCAAAAGCCCAGATGGGCATTAAGCAAAAGCTCAATAAACTCTATATGGTGACAACTGAGTAGTAGATAGTCTTTGAACAAAACTGCCAAAACATAGGGTTTCTTTAAAAGTCTAAAACAGCTCAATAAATAGTTATTATGTATGGGATGAAATCCAGGCAAGAGGGAACAAGGAGGGGGAGGTGGGGGGGGACTCTTTTCCCCACTTATGGACGACATTCTGACCAACTCCTCCTGAAACACGCAGTGTTTTGGAGAATGCAAATACACCCTCACATTTAAACATACGACACACATATACCGCGTCTGCATCTGGTTTTCGTTACCCTGCCGTTTGAGGAGAAGCGCATTGGCGCCCTGCTCCCATTGGTTCTTCGCTGGGTTTTAATTGGTGGTCCAAGTGCCAGGCCCTCCAGCTCATGCACAAAAAAATCACCGTCGGAAACACTCACTTGGATGCACAGCCCCTCCACCCACCCATACACACACACACACACACACACACACACACACACACACACACACACACACACACACACACACACACACACACACACACACACACACACACACACACACCAAGCTGGGGGTAAATGGGGAATGTTTTAGACAAAGGTGAGTAATCGTGGCCAAAGTTTCAGAGTTGAGCGAACGTGGAGCCATTTGATTCTCATTTTCCTACACACTTAGCCCCAAGCTCTCGACTAGACGCCCTCACCAATTAGTAGAATTATTAATACCCCAAGGTACACATTTGGTATGCGAATGTGAGTGCGTGTGGTTACGCTGCATGGAGAGAGTTCGGTCGGAGTGGGGTAAGAAGCAAACAATGGGCGACTCATGCTCGGGATCTCCCTCTGTCAAAACCAGACTACTATATTTTCCCCGCGGTTGGCAGCACTGTGGTGGAATTTCTTGCAGCTGGAGACCACATGGCTGCAGACTCATCACTGACCCAGCGACGCAAGGACCGAAAAGTTTCTCAATTCTACAAGTTTCTCATGCAAACTGTGATTTTCCTTTTTTTTTCTGAAATCTTTCTTTGTGGGGAAAAAAAACACACATCAGAATCAATTAATGCACGCGACCTGGTCAACAGCCAAGTAGGGCTCAATAACCCTGCCGCACTGCTCCGAGCAAAACAATGAGTTGAACTTGTGAATCTGTTTGGGGTCTCTGTGTGTGAGCGTGTGGATGGTAACTGTGCACACCAGAAAAGCCAGAGAAAGACACAACAGAGATTATGAATATAGCAGGCATTGTTGGACGACTGCGCTGGCGGGATGTTACAATACTTGGCCAGAGCTGAACAAAGGGGAATTTAGCCACTTCCTTCCCATCTCCATCCAGTCTGTCATCTGATATGACAGCAGCAGCAATTTGCATACTGCGGTAAAACCCCCTTTCTTTCTTTTTCTTTTTTTTTTTAACTAGTATCTACAACTAGTTATAGATACATTAGAACAATCTTTGTCGTTTGCATGTATCTACAACTGGGGATCAACTTTTCAGAACGGTACATCATCTCATGCATAGCGGTTGTTCACAAACTGCTTGTCACGGCAACTTTTGGAATTCTTGGGACGCCTTGAGCAGGAATTTTCACTACAGATATTAACGTTCCTCATTTGCCTGAGGACAATATCCTAGTCCAATAATGGTAAATTTGGCAATATTCTGCCTTTAGCAATACAGTGTATTCATACTAGGGTGCTAGTTAGAAATATATACGTCGGAGTGTACATTGAAACTACTCTCATAACAGAAGCACATTTTTCGTTGGTAGCGTTGCACAACTTGAATATGAAACCTAATTTAATTTCTAGTTGTTATCCTGGTTTGTCCTTTGCACTTTGGCCCTTGATGCTGGAGGGGACGCTGCACCTAATCAAAGTGCAGCTGGACCAAGCTTCTATTTACAGGTTTGAGCAAAACTGATCATGACTGTCATTTTTAAATGTTGATAAAACACATATTGCTTCTCATCAGGTAATGTTATTTAAGTAAGTCCTAACTTTTATGCTCTCACTGTAAGTCATTTCAGGAACTCTTCCTCCATTCAAGTGTACTGCAGCAAGCCATGTGACTCTTGGTGCAAATCATGTGACCTGCAAGAAATACAGGAGTTTTGCAGTTACGCCTTTTTTTGAGTCACCTGGAATCCCAGATCATGCAAGCGTATGAACTGTGTTGCGCTGTATTCAATAGTTTGTTTTTTTTTTCCTTTCCACAATTTTACCCAATTTCAACATCACTGGAAACATACCTATCATCACTGAATCATCTAGTCTGCTAGACGACGCAGGGTCTGGGTTGAATCCGGGCACTCAATTTGTACAAATAGACTCTTTGAAATAAAACTTCCATTTGTGACGAGCTCACGAGGTTTCCAAGAATTTGATGATGCTTTGCAAATCAATTCTTGATGCTACTTTTTTTTTTTAACTGTGACCTGCTCTGATCCAGACTGAAAGAAGTTCGCCAGAATGGAACAAAATGCTTTATTTTGCTTTGAGAGTGAATGCAGCAGAGCAGGAAATGCTGCTTAGCAGACATGCTGTTTTCCTTTCAGAGATCACACAAATCTGATTATGTCTTCCCTCCCTGTGTTTAGCAAGGCGGATTAAGTATTAATGTGAAAAAATAGGAAAGATAAACAAAAAAAAATATGGCAGTATTGCAACATAAATAATAGAAAAAAAATCATAAAGAGAGCGAAGAAGAAAAGCGGCTTCCAAGAATGAAAGGGCGAGCCCAGAGTGGAGAGGTGTGGCAGACACAGAGGACAGAGCACTTTGAAGTGTTGGGCTGCAGGCTTGGCTACTGGTGGCACCTCTAATGAACACTGGGCTGCTGCTCCTCGGTCTGTGTGTGTGTGTGTGTGTGTGTTTGACAACTGTGTGCCCATGATGTGCAGTGGGTAGGGCTACACAGAACGGTCTGTGCAGTGCTTGACTCTCCATAAAAGTTCAACAGCCGCCAGGGCTTTGGAGGAAGGCCACGGTACACCACAACACGCTGGCCCCCGAACCTGCCTCATGCCTGCTCCAAAACACCCACACCCACACACACACACACACACACACACACACACACACCACCAACAACGGCAGCAGCAGCAGCAGTACATGGCCACAAAGCACGCAACGCTGAGATCATCTATAAAACCACAAATATGGGCAATCAAAAAAGAACTGAAATACATGGATACTGACATGCAAGCACACAAACCCGCACGCACACACGCATGCACGCTCGCAGAGTACGACCGCAGAGTTGGCCAACGCCACCGTCGAGTCGGAACCATAATGTTAATGCAGAAAAGATGGAAAGTATGACATGGATGATTCCCAGCGGCTCAGACAAAAAGCAGAGTGAACCCGAGGTAAGTCATGAAATACAGTTTATTGTTAAGCAAACGCAGGCCAGAAACCAGCCGTTATGGAAAGGAAGTAAAAATGAGTCAGACTGCCACTGCTGGACGGGTTGCCGGACACTTTTCAGCGTTTGCGCTATTTCATGTGTGCGAAGGCAGATATCTGTGCAAGATCCGCTCACACAGCACTAAAAAAGATCCAAATCTGAAAGTCGGCAGGAAAGATTAAATGAACAGTGAATAATAAGTGTTTGACAATTTGTCTTAGAGACGCCATGGTACATGAAGTTAACTTCATACCAGTGTTTTCTCACAGCAGCTCACCGGAAATGAGACGTACTTTTATTTTGCCTCAACATTTCCCGAAGTATGTGCTGGAAAAAAAGCTGTAAATCTGTAAATCAGCCCCTGGCAATGTCTGCAGCTCATGGCCATAATGACCGACGTCACCAGGTGTCAATATGCACCGACTCGCAAATCTGGATGACTTTTATGCACTCTATCACTAGGAACACAATCAGAGGCGGAAAACAGGGTGACATTGCCCCCAACCCCTTCCAAAAACACAGCAGGTGAAAGATAGAAAAAGCTAGAAAGGGGGAAGAACTGAGGGAAGGTATATGGTCAGAAGGATGAACAGATGAGAGGTAGCGAACAGACGGCAATTCCCCACGGAGTGGATTTGATTAAGCAAAATGTGTCTCAAGGGACTGGAGTTAATTGAGACAATTTGTAATCAGTCAGCAACAACTGAACCACAGCCCTCCCTCCATTTTCCTTGTATAACCTAATCCTCTGTTAACCCCTCCTACTCCAGCCCTTAGTCATCCTGTCTGATTAGCCTCCGTTTTGGCAGGAGGATCTTTCTCCTCTATTTCTGTTTGATCGCAACTTCTGTACATGCGCGTTAGGCCGGTCTATTAGGCCCCTGATAGGCCATTACTAAGCACAGGAGGGCGTCGACACAGAGAGAGACTGACGTGGGTCCAACCTGAACAGGCTGAGGTTGGACAGAGTTTAAAAGTGGTTGTGTGAAAGGTCCACTGAGTATGACTTAGCAGCATCTAATGCTCAGTGGGGTAGTGAAGTTACTGCTTCTTTTTTTCTTAAAAGTCACTTCTCTGTCCCTGCCATATTTACAAAATTCACATTTGTGGCTGCTTGGCCATTTTCCTCATTACTCTTTTTTTCTGGTGATGGTGTCTGACTTTTGATGTTACCTGCAATTTGGGCTTGCTTTTGATGGCTGGAGAGTAGCTGTCTGAACAGAGTAAAAGGAGTCATTAAACTATTATTGTCTAAAGCTTTTACAGTCCTCCTCCAGTCATTTTTCTTTTTCCAACCGTGGGTATTCATGCAGGCAGAACTTGGCTAGAACTTCAAGATCAGTCAATTTCTCAGATTCAGACTATGCACATGGGCTCAAGTGCATTTTAGATGTGGAAAAAGAGGCCTCTTCTGTTTGATGAGGAAATACACTACATTGTACCAGAAACAGGAAGTGAAGATTTTTATTGTTGATTTCATAACGATCCAAATGGGATTGTTTGTTTGTCAGGAGGTGACTTCTAATCGTTCTGTGCTTCTCAGGACGAGTTGGTCACTAACACACATCATTGTGGTGCACCGCAAGGAGCATTCCTTAAACCTTTGGATTTTTCTCCTGTGTCCATCTGGCAAAGAGCCAATCCAAAAGGGAAGGGGGTCAAACCAGGCGACAGGACAAACTGCTCTGTCACTCTATGGACCTTCTGTTTCTAACCAAACTCTTGCAAATGCAAGGTAAAGCCAAAAGCACCCTGGACAAACATTCACCCTTTTCTTGTGAATGAAAACTACGCTAATACAAGTCGACTATTATTACAACTCAATGGCCGAGTAATTTGCAATAGCGCGATGAATCAGGAACTTTAGCCCCGTTGCACAGTATTTATTTGGATGTCTACTCAGCGCCCCAACAGCCAAATGACTTGCAGCATCCACAGAGGGCGCTGCAGCGATTTGCACACCGATCCCGAGGCTCAGGGAGTCTCAGCTGCAGCCTGCAGTGCTTCCCTGAAGGCTAACAGTATTGACAGTTCAGTCTGAGACGTTCAGCCTCACCCTCTGCTCTTTCTTGTACACCCACCCTCCTTCCTTTCTTCTCTCCCCTTCATCCTGTCTACACCTTCCAACTTCCCCCGCTCCCCACGCCGCTTTTGTCAAGCTGGGTGTAAAACTGTCAGTGAGCAGCTTTTTGGGAAGCAGCAATTAGGGGGAAAACAGAGACGGGAGGGTTCACACGGAAGCTCCTCCTCCCTCCCTCCCTTGCAGGAAAGACCTCAAACGTTATCCTCTTCACTTTGGATTGTGCACAGTTCAAACTGAAATAACTTGCAGGAGCTTTGTGTTCTACCCAGTTAGATTTGCATAAAACCTCATAGTTGAATCATGACAAGTGGTGCTTGGGCTTGTTTCAATTTTTTTTTTTTTTGAGGATGCTTCGGCTACCGTTCCTCATCAGATGCAGTTATTTCATACACACATGCAAAGGTGTGTTGCACACAAGCGCATGGAGCAGCACTGCTTTTCTCACACGCATATATGCAAGTCCCCTCCCACGCTGTCATACGGAGACATATTTTACAGCAGTGATGTAAGGGGACGTAAAGCTTTGCCCTATATTCCACCTCGCAGCCCATGATTCATTTAGCAGAAGGGCTGACTGAGAGCATAACAGTGCATTTGTCACACATTGCACCCTCTGACCCCAATCCGGTGGGTTAGTGAACTGTCAAGCGGTTGACTGTGAAGGGTCAGCAGTGGCTGCGCCAGCTCTTTTTTTTTTTTTCCACCCCTCTTCTTTTTACAGCAGTCCATCGGGAGGATTAAATATAATATATTACTGAACTAACAGTGAAACTTTGGCAGAAGACAGAGACGACAGAACTTATAATACTTGCTACTTTAATACAAGAAACAATAAAAATAGCCTCACATGATTAATTATCCTAAGAAAAACCTCGATAATCCCCATAAAAAAAAGTGTTTATGGATTTAGCCCTCTGTCTGCAGCCTAGAGCAACAAAAAAAAGTTCCAGCCAAAACTGATATTTTTCAAATATGTAGAAGACATATTTGAAAGGAGACAAAAATGAGGTTGTTGTGAGCTGGTCGCAAACACCTGGCTAGGGGCGCTGTGACTAACTTAGGAGAGGTATCAGATTTCTACACAACATCACAAATTGTGGTTTATAAGAACTGCATGTTTCAGTTCACTGACTATAAACAAAGGCACGTTGTCGGGAAAACATTAGTCAATTTTGCACAAAATGGGGACTTTATTCTATTATATCACGGAATCACTGATTAACTGCAGCAAACAAGCCAGCCAATGACACAACACTGAACACTTGTTTTGTTGTCACAGAAACAAAGACCAATGGTGTTTTCCTTCAACATCGCTTCTTTCCCTGGTAGCCCCAGATGGGAAGTGCACCGGCATCGTGCAAACAGGCTAATGGTCTCACTTCAGAAGCCGCACCGCACCTGGGTTTCACACTTCGCTCAAGGCACACACGGAGCGCCCTCGACACCAAAACAAGCTACTGGGAACAAGGTCACTGATCAGCATCCAACTCGCAACTGGTTGCCGGTAAAAACTCAAAGCCTGTTGGAAGGGAGAAGCAAAGGTCCAATTCACATTACGCCTGCAAAATCATTTAAGCAAAGTAGACAAAACACAAGAAACCCAAACGTTATTACTTTAATGATGTGTCCACATAATTCTGGGTAGTCTGCCAAAGATAATAAATAAATAAAAGCTAACTGTTCATTATGGATCGTGGTGGCAGCACAAGCTAGACACAGACCATGCGGGCCAAAAAGCATACCGAGCTAACCAACAAGAGTTTCCCGCCACGAGTGTAATGTGAGAGCTCGGTCAGAGAAGACTTTGGTTTGCTTCCCTGCTGGATGACTCATCTGACTGCTGCACAAAACTAAAACACCACGAGCGCGGAACAATTTCTAACATCTGTCACCTAAATAATAAACCACCACAACTAAAACTGTTTAAAATAAGTACTGAGCTCCAGCTGCAGCATAGCAAGCTAAGTTCATGCTAGCTAAATCAAATTTTTCCAGGAACTGGGATGAAAAAAAACAACTTTCTATTTGTGACCATTTTATCAATTTGTTATGCCATAAAATCTTTTTTAATCATGCGCTGGGCCTCCCTCCCCTTGCCTTTGGTAAGATCTACTTATTAAAAGCCAAAAATGTGTGAGTTTGGGCTTTAAAAAAAAAAAAAACGCAATCACAGTAACATGAGCAAGAAAAACCTCCCAGTTTCACTCATGTCGACATGAAAGCTCTTTGGCGGCCCCTCTGCGTGCGCAGCCACTTGCGTCGAGGACAAGAGAGGTGGGGGGGTGGTCGGTAAGGTGGTTGAGCGCCGACGTGTTTAAACGCAGACGCGCGCCGATTTATTTGTTTTGGTTCACCGAGTGTGGCGAGACCTTGACACCGTGAAGATTAAAGCTCACTGCAGAGCGATGAGCTGCAGCCAATTAGAGCCATTAAAAACCGAGAGGAGCGGGGAGGGGGGTGTCTTCGTATACATGGTAAAATATGCAGAGTGTTGTTTTGCGAACAGCCCGAGGAAGCCGAGGATGGAGGGCAGAGCGTGTGTGCGCATGCAGGAGAGTGCTTCCCTGCAGCGGGCTGACTCCCTGACACTCCTGAGAGCTGTTTTTTTTTTTTTTTTTTTTTTTTGCTGGGAACAAACGGGTATTAAAAGCAGTGGAAGCTTTGTCTTCATCCCGGGCTTTTACTGTACAAACAAACAACAGATATTTATTCATCTGATTTCCTCTTAAACCCTTTCGGCCCACAAACACAAACAAATATAACGAGCGCCGCCTCTTTCCGCCTTTTATTGCTGCCACACACACAGACATAAACGGCTGCTCCACAGGTTTTCCGGAACCGGCACCATCTCTAGAGCAGTGTTTTGTTTTTGGGTTTTTTTCAACCGCTGCGCTGTGACCAACAAGTGTACCGTGAGATAATGTCAGGTGTGCCGTGAAAAATTATCCAATTTCACCTAATTGGTCAAAATAATAACATTCCACTGTGGAGTGACTGTGCTTTAAAAAGAATGTAAGCCTATTTTGATGCCTTGGTTCCTCCCAGGATATCAGCTCTGTGTGCATCTAAACAGGCCCAGGCTTCACACTGAGTATAAATAAGTAAACTGTATTGTTGTATTTTAAGATAGAAAAGTGACATTTCATAATGTGCCATGGCTCAAAAAGGTTGAAAATCTCTGCCTGCTGAAGAGCACACGAGAGTCTTCCACATTTGGACAGCTACACATCCACCCCCCTCCCCCCCTCCTCCCAGGGATTTTCTAAAGTCATGGAGTGTTTTTCCTTATTGAGGGGCTCCATTGTGTAAACACCACATGATTCTTTCTTCATCTTTCAAGAGCTCTTCAAACACTTTAAAGGTCTTGACTGGAATCATTGCTGGAGCAGAGAGAAGGTCAGGTCTAAGTATTTGAACCACTACATTTACATTAAACCAGCATGAAAAAAAAAAAATCTGTATTTTGTTTCGTGGTAATTAATGTTTCCTTGCTGCAAGAAGGCTGGAGGTTCAATTCCCAGGCCCGGGAAACCTTGTGTGGCATTTGCATGTTCTCCCAGTGTCAGGTCCTCCAGCTTCCTCCCACAGACCAAAGACGTGGACACGAAGGCCACTGGCAGCTCGGCAGTGTTTGTCGGTGTGAATGTCAGTTGTCTGTCTCTGCATGTTGACCCTGCGATGAGCCAGTGACTCACAACTCCAAACAAAACAAAATCGGTGACACAAAATGGATGGAATTCTGTTATTGTTATTTCTATTTTCTGCGAGAAAATGCGTCAACCAATCACAGCCACTGCGTGGAAAGAACGTCGGAAACAAAACGACGTCGACCGCTGAGACTGACAAGCGAATTGTGTGCGACAGCAAGCGCGCTGAGCGTTGGTTGACAGACGAGATGCAAATGAAAGAAAAACCAAACAAAACAGCGAGGGGACAAAAGCAAAGTGCTGCAGACGAACTGGGTCACTTCGGTACCGACTGCCCTGAATCCCCACATGAGACCAAACCGTCCCGGCGACATGTGAAAACACAGAAACACAAAACCCGCCGTGAAAAATTTCCAACCCTTCCTTCTCCACTCGATGACTTTCAATCTCAACATTTCACATTTCCATTCGGCTTTTTGGTGGTGCACAAGGGCCTCGTGACCGAAGGCGAAGCGGAACATGAGAGCAGGGAGCGAACTCGAAAGAAGTTCCACTTGGATGGCCAAGGGAAAACAAGAAGAAAGGAGTTAAGGTGGAGAAGAGTCGGAGTAACGCGCAGGATGAAAGAGCAGCGAGGTCAAGGGGGAGATGCAAAGTGGCTTCTGACGCTGCCTCGCCGTGATTATCCGGATGGAGAGGAGGGAGGGCGCTGTGCGTGGGGGGGGCGGGGGTGGGGTGGGGGGGCGGGGAATGGGGCAGGGATAAGAGTGTCTGCGCTGCTGCCTCTGTGGTCGGCTGCACTGAAAGTGCCCTCCAACATAAACACTTCCCCCTAATGAACAACCCGCTGCCAAACAACAAAGGAGTTGCTTCATTAAAGCGGCGGCCATGAAAATTTGCCTCGCACACTTTCCCAGCAGAAAGCTGCGCACACGACGGCTCTGTGGCGTTGTTGAGATGAAGACAAGCGACTCCTCCGTGTGATTCCACAAAAGAGGCGTTGCGGTGAGAAGTCGGCCACCAGCAGGCTGTTTCGCGCCCTCTCCTCTTCTCTTCTTCTCTTCTCTCATCTGCTTTCTGCACTCAATGCTCTGCAACAAGTGGATGTGCAGAATGTGCAAGATGAAGAAAGAAGTTGCACCACCTGTTTACACCCGCTGCACTTCAGAGTGTCTCCGCAGCGGTGCAGGGCAGCATGGAGCCGCCTTCACTACGACGCGTGTTGTTTTTAACTTTCCAGACGCCGGCAACAACCTGGCCTGCTCTCCAAACTCCAATATCGACCGCAAACATCCATGTTATTTTTAGTTTCGAAAACAAGCGGTGGCTGACTACTGCTGCTCTGCGCTACGATTTTGAACAAAGTTGCTTATTCACATGTAGCCTAGCGTGGAACACTCCTTAAGACCCATGTAAGAGCAACAAGAACAACAACATGGATCAACTCACTGAATTTTTTCAGAACTCAACTGAAAATAGTCTTGCATGGTTTTGCATTTGTTTTTATCTCTCTTCCAATCTTCAACGCTAACTTTTATAACCTCGAGTGCATTGTTGAGGATGTTGCACCCGCACCGGATGGTCCTAGCCTGGTTCAACTGGGTTCAACTTCACCTCTACCTTCTAAGCAGTACATTTGATTAGGCAACGAACATCAAAATTGGCTTTATTTGATGTATACTGGTCTAGTTTTTATTAATAAAATAGCAATAACGACACTGCATTTTGCTACCGAGGTACCGTCTTATATGCCTTCCCTTTGGATCATAGCGTAATAATATTTTGGAGGGTACAAACAGTTCCAAAAGAAACCCAATAATTACAGGGAGGAGACCAAAATATGACCAGGTTTATGAATTATACATCGGCCATTAGTTTAGTCAGCGCTTGGCTGTGTGTTTTCAATGGACGCCAGTGTTTGGCACAGAGGTCAGAGGCTCGGCAGCCGTCGAACAAGGAAGGAAAGACGCAACAAAAATGTGCCGTTGTTAATCATTCATTTGTCTGTGGTTATTCTGGGCCTCCAGACGCAGCGCAGTCCAATTCGCAAGTTTCTGTGTTTTCAGATTTATTCACGTTGTTTGACGCAGGAAAGGGGATCTGATGTTTAACAGGGAAGCTGCGGGAACATTGTTATGCGGGATATTATTGAAAGTGCGCAGCGACAGTTTCCCCTGCCGATAACTCAGCCCCACTGTGGTTAATCAGGTGTCGAGTAAACAAAAACTTTCCTTTTAAATAGCGGAGGCAGACATGAATAATTCATACCGGGAGGTGTTTGCAAGTGTGCGTATTCCTGACCCAGTTACCCCCCGGGGTTGTTTTGAGCTGCATTAAGTGCCCCGCCAACATCTGAACTTTCATCCTGGTTTGGTGGGTAGATGTCACCTATTCCTGACCTTCTTTTGAAGGCGGAGCTCGCACCTCAACGTTCTAATTTCTCTCTTTTTTTTTAAATATTTAACGCCATTTAAATACAAAGTATGATATTTACATCAAAGAGGTATTTTTGGTTTGTTTTTAAAATATGCAGTTAGTATGTTAATGTGTGTGTATAAACACATATATGTCCGACTTTTTAATATGCATTATTTTTAAGAGACTTTATTCAATTGTATTGAAAATAAACGTGTACATTTACCATTTCATTAAATCTTTCATTCTGTTCAAATGCATTCAGTCTTGAGCTGCATTCAGTGGAGCCTATAGAGAGGTTAATATATATGAATGCAGTTAGAAATTAATCATCAATATACCCCAGAGTTCTAGTATGAAAAAACAAAAACACTTTTACACAAGTTGATGAAAGCAACCATAACATGCCCAAGCAATGTGTGTGTATGTGGGGTTTTTTTGTTGCGCGTGTGTATGAGTGTGTACGCGTGCCGTCGCCATTTGTTCGTCTTTCGCACAACAGCTGCTGTTAACTTTGCGGCACTGTGTTTTGTGTGAAGTCTTTTGCCATCACACTCTGCGAATGCTGTGTTCTTACTGTCCGTCACATTAAAGCCACTTTGATCAACAGTTTACTCGCGCAGCTTTGGCACTTTGTGTCCCTCAAGTGTGGCAACGGCACAGTGACTCAACGAGCGGCGCTTTCTCTCAACTTCATTTTTTTTGTTCCTCATCATCGGAATCGGAGATGTTCTGAAACAATTGTTCACTTGAGCAGATGAGCTCCGACGGTTTGGCCTGGCAGACAATGTCCTTCTCAGTCCCTTCTCTCATGAAGAAGTGGAAAATAGAGTAAAGTGAATGAGCTTCACTCTTATTTACTCTCATCCTCTGGATTCCATCCATTCTCCCTAATGATGTACCTCATAACGCACATTTGACGCAAACATCCATCACACTGCCCCCCCCTAGTGGACATGTTTAAAGGTGTCAGCGGCTACACATGGGGGGGACTGTCACTCATCCGAAACATCGGACATGAGTTGGACTCTGTTTTTTTTTCGTGGAAAAGTGTTTCATTGTCTTGGTGCTCTGTTTTAGATAATTTGGTTGAGTGTGTCGTCCAAAAATGACGGAAAATAAACGACTGTAAATTACATAAGAAAGCTTTTGTCGACATTCTATGCACTTGCCTGCGTTGATCACCATTGAATAGCGCAAACGTCTCTTTAGAGGAGGGAGTGAGGCCCAGTGCCACTTCCGCTTCCCCCGACTCCTTGGCCCTGGGCACTCAGTCACAAGGGATAGCGGTTGAAACCTACCGCTGCACAAACGAGACGCCCTTTCAAGAACAAATCATATCATAAATAGCCTTTTCTTTCCCAGACGTGCAATCCACTGCTGCCAGTATATGGTTGGGAAAAAGCTACCCTAAGCTAGGCAGAGTGTCCCCCCCCCATATGTTCTGTGAGGCCGAGGGCAGTAATCAATAACCATAGCCGCAAAGCAAAGAACAATAAACTTCAACAATACCATTATCAGAGTCTAATTAGATAATTTATTGAATGAAAAAATGCATTTGGTTGCTGCAGCCACAGACTCGGCTCGGAAAGCATATCTGCGAGCCCCTTGTTTTGTAGCGAGCCCAAGCTCCATCTCCCAGGCTTCCCTCCTCAAACAAATGAATGAGAAAAAATGAGTAGGAAGTGAGGAAATGAGTGAAGTGGGACTGAGCCCCCCTCTCTCTCACCCCCCCACACACACACTCTCTCTCTCTCTTTCTCTCTCTCAGTTTGTGCAGCTATTGTGTTCAGGCACATGAGTTTTGGTGTTGTTGTTACACTGTGAGCCTCCGTCTTCCATCCGAAACTCATTCTTGAGCCTTTTATTAATCTATGGTCAACTTGTACTGGCAATGATTTCAAAACAATAATACTAACAAAAGAGATCTGCATTGAGTAAAATGAGGCGAGAACTCCCCAAAACTGATGATCGATGAGGAAAACTATCAACAAACAATTCCCACACTACCGTCCCGACCATTTTACATCCCCTAATGAGTCTGTGGTGCCACTTCACATCACAGCAATCCAGTTCCGTAATGCGTGGTTATCAGCGCTGGCCCATTCATTTAATGAATCCGTGACCAGCCCAGGATATATAATCAAGGCAGCTCAATAAGTGCACATGGATCCCGCTTGCCTATTAACTGCAAGAGCAGCCATCAGGAATAACCTATGGCCGGGGTCAGGGAGTCAAAGGCCAGGGTCCTGCCATCTCACCGGAAGACGCGCTGCTCCAGAGGGCCTCGCTTTCCGACCCACTGCGTACTCGATGAGAGCGTGTCAGAGCGGTTTTGCGTGCGTGCGTGCGTGCGTGTGCGTGCGTGCGGCTGAGCGCGTGCGCCCCATGTGCATGGCAACCCAAAATGTGAACCACATGCGCTGGCAACAAATCACATCGCACTCGCTTGTCACGCGGCGCCTGGGCTCAGTAGCTAGCAGCGAGCGCTTGGGGTGCGACCGCAGCGACCGACGGCACGTCCCGTCTACTGGGAACCCCCACCACCATGCAGTGAGGAGCCTCTAAGATGGCTGCTACCAGGAGGAGAGGTTCCCGCTCGGAGCTGCTCGCTCGTCACGCCGCATTCCTCTCTTCGTGGCATTTTTTATTTAGTTTTTTTTTTTTGGGCTGATTGCTTTCAGAGCAGGATGGGGAGGTCATTTGAGGGTTCCTGTTCACGACTAGATAGCAGTAACACCGTCTTGCGTGGAGCCGCTGCCTCGTCTGTGTGTTCGCTCTCTGGCCTTTTTCTCCTACCCACAGAAAAGACGCTCCTCAACCTCCCTGCGCTCCACTCTCCCCGTGCCAGTCGCACACACACACCACCATGGAAGTGCTGGGAAGATGACTTTGCAAATGGAATTGGTTACAATTGCAAGTTATCCTAATGAAAATGTAATAGTAGTGTAACTATTTCAGTTACTTTATCAAAGTAATGTAACTAATTACATATTATTACGTTTTCCCAACTTGACAGGAGAACCACCTGGTGGTGCTCGTGCCAAGCCAGTACACGAGAGCAACAACAACATAAAGTTCAGACTTTTTTTGTAAAAAAAAAAATGCTCAGATGTAAAATTGTAATAATGAATAATTCCACAAGTAACTGTAATGCAATTGCACAATTTTTCCAGTAATTTTGTATTTAATTATTTATCAATTATTTTGTATTAAAATAATTAAACTACCTAACGACGTTACATGTAACTCGTTACTTCCCAATACTGGATGCTGCGCTCGTGGTTTGTGTATGTACGCACTGTCCGTCCTTGTAGCCAGTGCACGCTTCCAAAAATAGCAACAGATAGCATTAGCAGGAAACAAAAACAAATTGCGGCCGTGGCAGTGAAGTCAAACAGGAGGGCCGGGATAAAAAAAACAAAACAAAAAAGACACGGGAGTGGAGTGAGTAAAAGAGTAGACGGGAGCGGAACAAAACTCCCCCTCAGGACCCTCCTCTTGTTCGGGACTCAGCTCCATCTGTCCACCGTGAGGCCTGTCATCCTTCCCTTCACTCCTCCGTTTGCCCTCCCCGTCGCCTGTTTGGGATCCGAGGAGCGACAGCTCTGATTAAGCGCTTGACGATGAGGCGCGTCGGGCTTCTGGGCCTCGGCGTCGCACAGTCGCGGCTTAAACAAAGTCCAGAGAGGCAGGATTGAGGATTGAGGAGAGGAGCGCGGGCTGAAGCCAAGATCAAAGCAGCATCACAGCTACCTGGTGTCCCTGCCAATAGCTTCTCCTACATAGGAGGCTGCTGTGAAGACAGTTGGACGGGGTTCTGAAATTGACTCAGTGTGGAACTGCTGCAATTAGACTTCAGAGAGCCGTCCGCTATCCTAGTCAGCTGCCATCTTGCACTGCCATATTTCTAAGGAAGCCTGGTGTGGACAATCCAGCCATCCTGGAGTGCATTTAGTAATTAGGGTGATGAGGGACGAGAATAAGGTATCCAGGTTTGGGTGCGCAGGCCACCGTAGCTCACAGGCAAGCTCAGGAGAGGGAGGGAGAGTGAAAGACAACTGCAATCTAAAATGTAACCACTTGATGTCGCTGTTTCTTCTTCAAAATCTCCAAATATTACACACTTAACCTTTAAATGCTATAGTGTCAACTCCAAAGTTGGCACGTTTGACAAAGCGACCGAGTCTTCATAGGCCCAACAACCTTTGCGGGAATTTGTTTCAAAGTTATGCGGTGAAAAGGCTTTAAGGCAACTTGAAAAGGCAACTTTATTTACTGTGCAGCGGGGCTTTGATGGAGCGTGAGGCATCGGGGCGGGATGCCGTGCGTGTGCACGCTTTGCGCGTTCGCGCGTAGGAGGACAGCAAAACAAGAGACCTCGGAGAAGCCTCCTTGAGCGCAAGCATAAGACAGAGTTTAGGCATGTCTTGTGAAGAGTAAAAAAAACAAAAACAGAATGCTGTTGGTCATGGCAAATGAGAGAGGACAATAAAGCGACAGTTAAAAAACAAATCCCCATAAGCCAGCGGTGAACTTGGCTGGCACTGGTGAAATCCAGATACATCCTGGGGATGAAAATACCACTCACAAAGTGGCACTAAATACCATCTCAGTTCATCCTGACTTTCCCAGTAGTGTGTTCATCCCCTGGCGGCTTGTTGGAATTAAGGCGTTTATATAAAGATGTTTAAATGGGTGACGTGGCGAAGATAAATCCCCGCGAGCTGTAAGCATTGTTCGAATCGTGTGCGTGTGTGTGTGTGTGTGTGTGTGTGTGTGTGGGAGAGAGGGTTGGGGGGGAGGGGCGGGGGAGTGATGATCTTTATCAAGATGACTGCAGATTCGCCAAGTTTGTGTTCCTGACAGTGTGTGTGAGAGAGTGTGTAGCACGGCAGATGACTCATCCTCAACCTTATACACCCCCTATAATCTCAACATCAACAGCACAAGACGCCTGAGATGCCACAAACGCTCCTGCACGGGCGTCGACTGGAGATGGGGAACTTGAGCGCACTTGTGTGCGTGTGTGTGTGTGTGTGTGTGTGTGTGTGTGTGTGTGTGTGTGTGTGTGTGTGTGTGTGTGTGTGTGGATGGCTGCGAGTGTGTGCAGCTAATAGTTTTGGTGATGACTGCTCTGTTATTGTTGCAGCTTGGCTTCTCCCTCTGGGTTTAGCAAATGTACTTTTCACTCTGCAGAATCTCCCCTCGATCGCTCCAGAATTCAGGAAGGAACCAAATGAACTGTGTTTAAGGGCTTTGTTGCACTGGGAGTTTTATATTTAAAGGAAAAAAAAAAAAAAAAAATCAGAAAGAAAACTAAATTATATCTTCATTATTCATGACTGTCTTTAATTATTACTCATGTGATCACTTTTACTTGTTGAGCTTGGAATTGTTTTGCTCTTTGGAAATGTTTAGCTGCTGAGTTAAGGGTCAGCTGGTTTGCGCAATTTATTTATTGAGTGAACTGTCTTAAAATAGGAAACATATATAGAGACATTAACACTTTTTAGAACTGCAATCAGAGTTTAAGAATTATCTTCTGATTGTCAAGATTTCATTATTTGAAAAAGTGTTTTCTATTTTCTGTTTTTTATCTGTTTTGTCTTTTAGCAGCTGGAACAAGAAAAACATTCCAGTCAAACGAAAAGATGAACCTTCTATCTAGCTGGTGGTTTAGTTTTTTGCATTCCTCTTGATGAAGTATTCAATTAGCGACTGCAGCTTTGCTTGACTTAGCCAGTCTCAGATCGCGCTCGTCACATCCGAGCAGCATTAGCGCACTCTCTCAGGAATTACAAAGACACATCTACTGCGTCGAAAACACCCGACCGTACGATGTGCGGCTATAAGCCTGAGTGAGCTGCAGAGAATGTTTCGGTTATCACAGACTGGAGCAGCTTTACATTGTAAATGTAACGCATTAGTAACTAAAGCAAAGTTTTAGCTAAATCCTTTAAGTCATCTAACAGCTGCTCAGGCCGTGTTTGCACTTGGTCATTTCATGCGTTTTTTGCTGATCAGATTACGAAAAACGCATGAAATGACCAAGTGCAAACAGTCCAAATCCGTTTTGACATCCGATCACCAAAACCACCTCGGGAGGTGGTTTTGGTGATCGCATCGCATAAAAACGCATTCGTCACGGACGTGTGAACAGAATGCGAGCTCAGTCCACATTAACAACCGCCTACTCCACTCACCTCTTCCGTGTACGTACTTGGTCGGCGCCCCACCTCCAGGCGTCGTCATTAGAGAAGCAAAAACAAATCATTAGCATGCTTATAAATTTCATTCCGCAATAGTGTATTTTGTCAGCGGAGCAGCGGTCGCAGTTTCCCACATATGAGATTAAATGTGCGACGTTGCATCCGAAAATTTGCCAGCCACTGTTGATCCGAAAATAAAGTCGTCACCACTCTGTCCCACCAGTCGTTACTCCTCGTTCGGATCCATACGAGCTGCAGTAGAATTAAAACGAGTGACTTGATATAGTCCGCAAACAGGAAGTTGATTCTTATTCGCTGCCATGTAAAACTCGCCGTGGTTTTGCGCTTTACTGCCCCCAGTCGTTAAAAACGGAAATGACGCATGTTGCATTTGCATAGGTTCGGCGAGGGGGGGGGGGGGGGTAATGCGATCACAAATGGCACGCTCGAGCATGTTAATGGCTAAGTGCGAACAGATGCTGCGAGATCCGTTCTCGTGATCCAATCACCCAAAACAGTTACAAGTGACCAAGTGAAAACAGGGTGAGTGAGTGGCTTTATTCTCCTTTGAGGACAGTGTATATCTTAATTAAGCATGTGTGTGTGTGTGTGTGTGTGTGTGTGTGTGCTGTGAGGAGGGTCTGTTTGTTGTGGAGATGCAGCAGTGCTATGAGTGGCCACTGAAGAGAGCCATTAAAGAGAGACGGCTGCTGATTAGGCCTGAACCTCTACACCTCTTCTCTTATCACTCACTCCAAGTGCCTCACTCTCTCTCTCACACACACACACACACACACACACACACTTGGCAAACATTTTCACTCAGATTGCAGTTATTGGTTTATTAGCCTCTCAGCCACTCGAACGTGTGTGCGACTATCAGGCCGTGTGCAATTTCTACTTTTATGTAAGAAACGTTATGTGTATCTCTGCGTGCATGCGTGCGTGTATGTCTATTTGGGTGTGTGTGTGTGTGTGTGTGTGTGTGGGTGTAGATGTATCTATACTCTTGAATATAAGTGCATGTTTGTGTTATCAGCGGCGTGGCGGGTCCTCCCGGGCCTGGAGTGTGTGGCATGTCTGCGTCTGAGGGGCTGAAGTTGAGGCTGCAGTGATTAGGGAGCGATAAAGGGCAGCAGGCACACACACGGCTCGCAGCGGCACCATCACAATAGCAGGAAGTGCTCCGCCGGGGAACAGACACTTAAACGCCTCAGTCACCTTCTCCCACATAGAGAGGCACACACGGCAGCTCCGTCGCGACATAGTCGAGCTTTTGCAGGTTTGCACAACTTAAATTCCGCACTAACTAATGCAATTCAAGACAAGTTTTGTGCATATGCTGTCTAAAAAAAAAAACATGCACATTTTTAACTCAGGGGGTGAAATGATCCCTTACTTAGACAATTTTCTCTCAAATTTCAAAAAGCAGCGACTGTTTTGAACGAGCAGATGCCACACTACACCACAGACCACGACCTGACAGACTAAATAAGGCTGGCCTGATAGATATGTGGTTTCTGGATTTATGTTGAGCTTGCACGGCAGCTGGATCGCTCGGATTTCAACTCTGAGTTCATGATTATCCATCTTGGCATCATCCAACAAACTGCTTTCCCTCTCTGCGTCTTTTATTCTTTCTTTAATCAGCCTCTGTCTTTCAAGGGATTCAACAACCAATCAGAATCCGTCTGTGGATAAAAAGGCAGAAGGATGTGGACGGAAACTGACTTCTCAAAAAATTGCGCATGACAAACAATAGAAGATGACCATAGAAGGCAACGGCTGCTGCTTAAGAGATCAGCAGTGTGTCAGGACTGGAGGCATCTTCACATTAAAAGAGCCTTAAGACAAAACTAAAGGATGTTTCTCACTAGACAACAACTTTACTCTGCACTCACATGCCAGTGCAAAGCGGCTAGAAGCTGATTGCAGGCAACAGAAAATTCAATTCACCCACCTCATCAGATCGGATCACGCAATCACATTCAAATACTTTCTGCCGGCTCTTTGGCAAATGACGCCATGAGACACATCCAGAGTTTATTTAAAATGTTCCATTTGCTGCTCAAGGGTAAAATAACGACAGCGAGGCTGCTTAACTCGAGTTAAGAGTTCACATAATGCAAAAATAAACTCATTAAAGCTGCGCAGTGATAAACAGCCAACTTCTGCAGCCGGTTTGTTTGGAATGGAGGTAAACTTTAAACCCACCTACACTAAATGGGATCTTAAGTGTGGACGTAACACTCGAGGCTCCTCACTCACTGAGATAGAACAAATACGGTGACGCGACACTTTCACTCGACTAAAACCGCTTTTCCCCATACATAGAGATTCTCAGAGCATGAATCAATCTCCAGTCTCTGAGGTCCCGACTGACCGGGGAATGTCTTCATCTTTTATACATCTGCTCAGAACCAAAGGTCCCGTGTCACAGCAGCTGCTGCCTCCACGTTCTACATATTCATTTGCTGCATGACATGGTGGAGCGGACCGGTGTCTCTTATGGCTCCTCGAGTGCTGCAAGGTTATTTTTAAAAAAGTTCTTGTTTTTGCGCGGGGGTGGAGTGGGGCGGGGGGGGGTTCAGTGCGGGTCTGGTCTGCTCCCATCAGACTCAGATTCCCTCGGGGGGGCGAGGACCAGAAATAATGACCCGCTGACCTCACACGCAGATGATCGAGGTTGCGGGATGTCTCTGTGACGTCAAAAATCCAGTTACACCACAGCCTGTTTACTCAGCTGACTGACTGACTGACTGACAAAATAAGGAAGAAGGAAATAACTGAGACTTCAACTTACAAAACACAGGCAAAAAAAAAGGCCATATAGCCAGACAGAAAATGGAGGAGCAGATGAAAGAGAACGTGGCTATGATTCAACGGACCCTCTTAAGGGACACAGAGGCGACTGAACTCGGTATTTCTGCTTTGATCGGGGGGGGATGGTGCAAATCAGTGCAACACGGTGCATGAAAATGCAAGAATAAAAATGTGGGGTAGGGCCGATGGGGAGAGAGATGTAGGAGGGGAGGAAGGTGGTACAGCGTGAGGTTGCAAAGCAGCCGCAAAGGCCAAGAGGGACGTAGGGAGGGAGAGAACGAGTTTAAAGCAGCAAGTGAAGGGGAGCTTCACAAATCAAATGAGGGGCGAGAGTGAAAAGGGTCAAACTGGGTGGATGATTGTGTCCTAACGGAGGAGGGGTTTCTGCTTGTTTACCTCCACTTCTCTTAGAAAAGGAGAAGAGAAATGTTTTTGAGTGGGGAAAAACAGCTTGTACGAAACACTTGGAGAAGAACAATGCTTGAACTGACTATGCGAGGGGGAAAAAATGAGATTTTTATGACTGCTTCAGGAAGGAGGTCGGACCCATATTAGTTTTGATCATTAAAAAAAAAATGAAAATTCCCAAAACGTGCAAAGTGAAGCCAGATTTTTGTTCTTGGCAGACTACACACAAAGTGGTAAAAACTGCAGAATTTTGATGCCAAAATGCGGATACTCACGAAAAAGCCATTAACACGTGTATTAATCACCAGATGTGATCGGGGTGAGGTGGGTTGGTTGCAACAGCCCACTCGCTGCTCGAGACATCGAGCTGCGGGCGTTCCTTTACCTCAGAATGTCCCGGAGAGAAGATGAAACCTCTGAACAAAGCAAAGTTGAGTCAGATCACTATGTTGTTTTTATGGGAATAACTTTTATGAAAATGCCGGAGGAGTGAGGGGTAAAACAAATGAAGAATGTCCGGGGGTGTGGAGACCTACTGTTGAGCTGCTTTGCTATCAGTCATTGCGCAGATGTCAGCCACTCCCTGGCCGTGGCTACATATAAAGACTCGCGGTAAACAGTGCATACATGTGCAAACAATATGACGTGTTAGCTATCGGGAGCATTATTGCCGTTCTTCCAGCTCGGAGATCACTCAGTGCAACTGAGGAGAGCTGTGAAGAACCCAACGCTGGTGAGGCTCTGTGTGACGCGTTCAAAATGCGTACGACTGTGACCACGACCAGCTCAGTGGTCTAGTGGTATAGTGTCTGTCCCGAGACTGCTAGGTTGTGGGTCCCATCCCCAGCTGGGTCATACCAAAGACTGTAAAAAAAAAAAGAAAAAAGGTATTCATGGCCTCAGTATTCGGGGTTGGATCAGCCAATGATTCCCGGGGGCGGCACCGCTGCTGCCCACCGCTCCCTCAGGGGATGATGGGAGGCTAAATTATGTAACCCTTTGGGATGTGGCAATGACAAAGAAAATTTGCCATTCATGTTCTACTTTATCCCAAGTGTTGCTTTATGCTTTTGTCCCCTTTCAAGTGGCTCTGACCAGATTCCTAATCAGACAACAGTGTTCTTCCTCATCTCCATCCCAATGTGTGATGCTGCTATTTTACATATCCTTTTAACTAGCATAGCATCGTATCTAAAGTTCTCCAACTGCAGGAGAGTATTGTGCAGAAGAAACAGAAAAAGATCCACACAGGAGGTCAAGAACACAACTCTAACTAACTAACTAACTAACTAACCAAGGCCAACCACTGGACTTGCCCTTCTACAGACCCTTCAATTACATCAGATTTGTGCAGCAGTTGTTGTTTCCCATTTCCTTGATGTCGGCCTGCAGGTCTCTCTGCCAGGTGTTTCTTGGCTGACCTCCAAACCATGATCTCCCTTGGGGGCACCACGTCAGAGTGGTCTGTCTGATGATGTTTGAGGCAGGTTTTATCGTGTATCTGATCCATCTCTATCTCCGTCGTCCCATTTCATGTTTGTCTGGAAGTTACTGTGTCTTCGTCCTCAGATCTTCCTCTGTGATATTGTCTGGCCGGTGATGGGTTTTAATTCTGGTCAGTGTGTTGGCTGACACTGGAGGTCCGTCACAGCTCAAGTTACCCTTTTAAGAAAGTGTCTAAACTAAAGAGCGTACGTTTTGTTTTGTTTTTTGTTTTTTTGTCCAATCCTGTTCAAGAATGATCGGTAACTTTATTTAAACACCACTTACAAATGAGGTGACAATGTACTTCAAAAACACACAAAATTAACTAGCCTAATTGAGTCCTTAATGGAAATAATGTAGCTCCTCACTTTTAAAAGTGCAAACATTTTAGGAAAAAACGTCAACAGCTTCAAAGCTTGTTGAGTTCTATTGTTCCTTTATGGAATGAATCTTTGATTACCACCAGACTTCACTGCCACGTCCAGCGTAACCCTGCAGTAACTAGTGAGTAACATTGTGAGCAGTAAGAGCCGCTCACAATGATTTTCAGCGCCGACCGACAAAACTATGTACTGATCAGTATTCCAAATGACTGCCTGACTGAAAGTGCGTCGATAGAATGGATTAGCACGCTACGCTGCAGAGGGAAGCACCAGTACATTTACCTCCTGCGATGTGCCCATCAACAAATTGACCCCCCCCCCATCTACCCAAAAGAAAATACATATTTCTCGCACCAATGTTTCTAAAACATCCAATCCTCCATTACAAAACAAAAAAACATCATGCACTTTCAATATTGGATCTTTAATGTCCTGTGACCCACAACCGCAGGGTACCGTGTGGTTAGCGCCGTAAAACGGACCGCGTCAATAAAAGGGCGGAGAGAATCCTCAGACATTCCCTGGAAAGCGCCGCGCACTCCGTCATCTGCCTCTCGCCTTGTTTGCATAATCCTCGCAGGCTGCCATCTGTGGCTTTAACATGGTTCTCACGCCACTGAGGGACCTCTCTGGGCTTTTCCCCTCCATCTCCCCAACACAGGGTACTGCTGCCTCCCCTCTCCCCGCTCCCCTCCACCGCCGCTGCATCCCTCCGTGTATCGGGAGGATCTCTGGAGGTCTGCTTAGCTTTAATTTATTCAGAGCGCTGTTCCTGAGCCTCGGCTGGAAGGTAAAACCAGCCGCTGTGAAGTGAGCCATCACTCATGTGCCTTTTTCCCCCTCCTTTTGTCACTTTTCCCCTGTTTCCCCCGATCCAGATATGTTTATCACAATTCTGCACTTTTTCACTGTCCTCTCCTCCCCTTTACCCCCCCTCCCTAACCCAACTCCCTCTGTCTATACCAGCACATCAAAACAAACTACAATTTAAGATGGACCACCGCAGCCTCCCACCAGTTCCCATAAATTCCAGCCAACGGAAGGCGAGGCAGACTAAGAGAGGACAGGGACCGGGGAGGGAGTGGGAGGTTTAGAAAGGGAACAAATCTCCAGATAACATTGACCTAATGAGGCAAAACTTTGAGAGATGACCGAAAAGAGGAAGAACAGGAGGTGGAAGTAATGATGGATTAAACGGAGCAGGTAAGCTGCTGAGCTGCGGAGCTGTGCAAAATGGGAGAATGAGGCACGACAAATGTGGAGCGGGAGAGAGAGGGGGAGGAGGAGATGGGAGGTGAGAGCCTTTGCAAAAAAAAAGAAAAAAAAAAAGTACAGGAGTGACTGACTCAGGGGGGAATTGATTAGCGAGACTGGAGCTACGGAGACGTTCCTGCAAAGCCGAGGAACCACGGCGAGGCGAGAGAGCTCGGTCAGGTCGAAGCGCACAGAGTGAGATGAAAGAGGGAGAAGTGGGGAAATGGAGAACGGCGGGAGGGAGGGGAGGAGAAGGGAGGATGGGAATATTGGCATGCAGTAATTTAAGGCTGGTCGCAGGGGAGTGAAAACAAAAAGAAAGGGGGGGGGGGGTGAAACAGGGCCGAAAGGGGGCCAACGAATGAAAAAAAAAAAAAAAAGAAACAAGCATGCGCACGTACACGGAGACAGCGATGCCTTCACTTTTGTAAAGAAAAGAGCGAGAAAAAAAAAAAAGGGAGAGTGATCCAAGGCAGAGCCGTCCTCGGACGAAGCGCAGCCTCTTCGCCACCAGTCAACCAGGAAGTGTATCCAGGCACAGGATACAGCAACAGCCAGCGCTGGCTCTCAACATCACACCTCTGCGTGCATGTGATGACACATAAAAAATAAAAAAATAAAAATGCTCACGGCCAAGATGGAATCACTCTGCCGGAGTCGACCGAGCCGTCCTACTGGCAGTTTACTGGCAGTCTGAGGTTCAGGAACAAGGTGTTCAGCTCGAGTTCTGCAGTGAGGAAAGTAGAATTTGACGCAAAAATATATTCATCACTGTCGGCGCCAGAGGAATAGGTGGGATTTTTTCTCAGCCACTCCCCTCCTCGGAGCTGCATAGTTTTCTAGAACAGTGAGGCTCCAAATGACATTCATACAACACTTAGTTCTATCCAAGCATTTGGACAAGAGCGCTGATATACAACATGGCAGGACTGGGCCCGACCTGCTGTAATGACCACTGTTGAGCCACTGGTGCTGTGTGTCCTCACAGAACCTCACGGACGAACACTTTCAGGGCCCACGTCCACCAGTGCGGATCCTTTATGCAGCTTCTCACAAAGACGCTCAGTATTAGCTGCTAAACTGATGATGATGTTGTCTTTGTCCTGTTGTGACATCACAACGCTCTGAATTTCACAGACTTTCTGCAGAGTGGATGGAAGGATGTCAATGACGGTGACACCAACAGCCGGTGGAGTGAATTCTGCACAATACAGAAACGGGGGCAACGATCAGTTTCAATGTGCCAGTGTGAGGTGTTGTGTTGCTTCAGGCGCGTGGTCGACTATTTCTAACCACATACATTCCCGGATCCAGACTTCGCAGCAGCCCACCACCGCACTCTAACTAGCTGAGTAACGTTTTTCATTTTCACTATCGGGGGGGGTTTAATGTGTCACGTGCAGTCCACTAGATGGATTTAATCCCGACTGTATTGAATCCAGACACGGGCTGCAAAATTACCAGCATGTCAGTTCAGGAAGGCGAATCATTACGCAACAGCCTCCAAAAAATACATACATCCTACATACAGTACATATATGTATATTTTCACAAACACACACACACACACACACACTCTCTCTCTCTCTTTCTCACACACACACAGATAGATATGTCTTGGGCTCCCTACCTCAGCAAGGCATAACCCTGCAGGGACTGGACTTTAATAGCTGCGCCTATCAGATAATGAAGCTGCAGCCAACATGGCGATGGGGGTCTCATGCGAGTGGAAAGGCGAGGAATGTGGAGCGACTCCGCCAGGCCATGAATGAAGCTGAAATGTGGCTGATTAGATCCCCTCTGCTTTGTTCTCCCCTCCAGGCAAGGAAACACCAGAATGAGTTGTTATCGTTGCGCCGCAGCCAAGGAACGCTCGATTGTCTTATTTTGGACAATGATCTTTCGTTCCCGCCTTTCACGTATCGCAGCAGGGGCCCTGGCGAGCTCCAAAGGTTCGCGTCCAGCGGCTGCGCGCATACACACACGCTCGCAAAAAAAAAAAAAAAAAAAAAAACTCACATTATTTGAAATATGGACACAGTTTAACTAAAAAGTGTTCTAAGGTTAAAGGTATTTCCTGGTATTAAGGATTGATTCTGTCAGATTGTTTGTCCAGAGTTAGTGTGTGTGTGTCTTGACATCTGTATAGTAGCTCAGAGAGAAGGAATGGGAGTTTCTGGAGAAGAAGAAGAAGAAGATGAAGAAGAAGAAGACGACGAAGAGGCCTAATAGGGAGAGAGGCTGGCAGAGGCCTCGTTTAAAAGCGAGCCAGCGGGTTTTACAACCGACTGAGGAATGTAGACATGAATCGGCTTTTATTGTTTTACACGGAGTAGTGGTGGACGACCGGCAGCAACGCTCTCTGTTTCACCGCACCTAAAGTTCCCTGTTCCCTTGATTTCTACCACCGACCTTTTTTAAACAATCTCCGAGGTTATTCATCTTTTGTGAAATAAATATATGAATAGATCTCAGTCTACGTTGTTGTTTTTGTTTTTACCCCTCCCCCTTGAGCAAACTGTCCATCGACCAATGAAAGTTAATAAAAAAAAATGACTTTCAACTTTTCTTTTGAACTTTTAATCTTGAGATTCCAATAAAATATGAAATGAAAACTACTGTGATTATGAAGGAGTGCTACATCATGCTAATTAAAGCTACCTGGGTGTTTTGGTAAGCGGATGCTGCGTTTGATTTGTTTATCCGTCGAGTCGCCCGTCAGGAAACATCAAGGAACGATTTTGATTCTGACACTTTTCTTTCAGTCATTTTAAAGATGTGTGAAGCTGATGTATTGGGAGTTTGTCGTGAAGGATTGATGGACCAGTAATCCTTGATGGATTGCTGGTCCATCAAGATTTAGCTTTCGATTAAATTTTTTTAAAACGTTCGCAACCATTTGTCCAGGCTGTGGGATGGAGCAACTCAGTTTAAGGACTTTTTCATCAATTAGCAAACTTTCAGGCCCGACGAGGCACCGAGGGGCTGCATCAAGTTCTCTTCCGAAAATAAAACAAACAGAAGAAGACAGGGAAGAAGATTTGAGCGTGAGTTGCAAATTGTGTCCAAGGCAACAGAGAAAAGCAGCTTACTAACCAGAACGTGGTGGCATTTTTGGACTGATGGAAGATGAAAGACCCTGAGGTAGAGGAGGTGCGTCACGAAGACCAACAGGAACTCCTGAGTTTTTGCTGCCTCGTTTAATTACCAATAAAATAAAAAGGGACTGGCCTTGTTTGACTGTAAGAGGCAGAACGTTCACCTTTTTTCGTTTTTTTTTTTTTGAAAGGCCTCTTGTTTTACAAACACCGCTGGCACTGAACCAGACGGCTACGTGAGTTATATGCAAAAGGTTTAGGAAACGTTCCATCTGGCGAGTCAACTCACATTTTTTAAGGTTTGTTTGGGGGAAATGACTGAGCAAAATGAAACAGGGCAGGGGTTTTAATAAATAGTTGTAATAAATGATTCCGAGCATTGCGGTTGTCCGTGTGCGTTACACTGCACACATACTGCTGCTAAGTCTATTTCCAGGATTTGTAAGAATGTCATTGTTGAAGATTCATCTTTTGGGCTGAAAAAATGTTGGAACGATGACGCGGCGTTTATCTCCAGTGTCCCAGATGAGTGCCGTGTGTGTGTTGTTTTTTTTTACTTTTGTCATAGACGCTGAAGTGTTTGAGTGTTGAGTGCCCCCCCCCCCCCCCCCCCTGAATGTTTGCACAGTGCCGAGCCTGATATATACATTTCGCCCCCAACCAGGAGTGTGTTTCTGCGTACAGGTAAGTGTGATGGATGACTCTGCCTCAGCAGCAGAACGCAGAGCAGGGTAGAGTGCGTTGGGGGTCAACCAAGGCCGCCTTGCGAGTGATACCCCCCTACTCTCTCTCTCAACATATACAGTGGGTTGTCAGCAGTGATAAAGCCGGGCTACACACTGCACAGTCCCCTCAGGTATACTTAGCCAGGCAAAGCTGCCTCCTGGACACACTGCCGTCATTACACATGGGAGAAAGTGCGTAAAGACAAAGCACACACACACACACACACACACACACACACACACACACACACACACACACACACACACACACACACACACACACACACACACACACCATACGTTAGAGTATGGTCCATCGCGGGAACGCGAATGCAAACACACACAGAAGCGATGACTGCATCGTTACTCATCCGTGGAGATTAGACCCAGGCACTTTGTCGGGGGGCCAGCAGGGTTGTGTCAGATTCTCTGTGGCAGTAAATGATGGCATCATCAAACATGGGGAATCCATTACATATGTATCCCTGCACGTGCACACAATCGCACACGCACACGCACACGCACACACACATTGCAAAACTAGACCAATAGACTGGGAGTGCTCACGTAGCCCTCGTGCACACCAGGATGGTATTTTCTGTTTTTTGAAAGCGACCATTTGTTGAAGTGTTTATTTAAAAAAATAAAATAAAAAATACAGACGAAGTCGCCTCCAAAAATGTGAAGGCGTGAAGACGGAACCACTGAAAACGAATGAAACCTCTGCAGTATTTATGTTTAGGCCTTATGTGAAGCTGCAGGGCTAATCCCTGAAACCTGAGAAGAGGACCTGGAGCACGTGCATAAGCTCGTGCTTAGGGTTGAAATCGCCATCAGCGTTTTCAAACTTTCCTACTCTGGAACCCCTTTTCAAAAGTGTACAGAAGCCTAAAAGATAGAGAATTTTGCTGTTTGCAGGGAAACTTGGCTTTGTGCCAACTGGGCCTTAATGTTCTGAACAAACTCTAGAAAGAGGCACTGATAATAAAAAAAAAAATCATAATAATAATAAATATATACACAAAATCTATTACATTGTATATGTCCTGCTATCTGTTTTCCATCATTAGCCTGTGTCTACAGCTTGTCGGTCAGAAAGGAGAAAAGTCCATTATTTACTTCTTTGGCTTGCACCACTTTTTTGTTAATATATAAATTGCAGGACAATAAGCTGTGAGACTAATTACGCAACTTAGAAATGAGACGTCCAACTCCAGCATTCACTTTGTGCCTGCTCTTCTTTAGCAAACTCGCTCACTGTGCCACGACTAATGAGCTCGCATTCAGGGGAACAATAAATGTGTTGCCTCACTGCACAACACAGCGCAAGTAATTTCCATTGACAGTATTTTCAATCAAAGATGTAGTCCCGGAGGATTATTATTTCCTCTGGTGTTGGCAGTGGATACTTAACCGCATATCGTGCAGTCAAAAATTAGCAGGAAAAATAGCGCGGGGGAAGCGAACTTGGGGGGAAAAAGTTTTCTCTCTAAATTAGCCCAAACAAGGCAGGGGAAATATTTGCTGGATTCCCCTTATATAATAGTTTTAATAATTACGATTTATCAGGAAAGACAGGGTCCAACCTCTTATGTCATCATCCGAATACTTGACTGCTAATTTTTCCCCATTCCTGAGCCTCGACTCGGCGGAACAGAAGTTTCTCCCCCTGGCGGACTTGTTCCTGAAAAGCAAAGCTTAACCGCCCGTTTAACACCAAACCTGCTGTGCACCTGAACACAGCGGCTTCCACGTCTTTCTCCTTCTCTCACGAGCCGTAATTTATGCCCAAACAGATGCTGCTGCGTCTGCTGCCGCAGTGATGTTACGCACGCATGCGTGTGCGCGCGCGTGTGTGCGAGCGTGTATGCGCGTGCCTGTGCATGTACGCGTGCCTGCGGGAGGCGGAAGGAAGCTGAGCAAATAATAAGCCTCATCATTAATACAGGAAACAAAGAAGAAAACCCCTCCACACGTGCGCACTGCCCCCACACGCGCGCACGCTCACCCACACCCGATGGAGGTGCACTCCATCATCCCCCAGCGCACGCATGACAACGATGCATATTGCATGAAGCCTCGCACACACCAGCCGTCCTCCCACGCACGTGCTCCAATATTCCTCAAGCTCATTGACAGGGATGCTGCTGACTCAGGTCTCGCAGGGGGCTAAAGGCCCTCGCTGTTGCTGAATGGGCTCCTGTAGGCCTACCCCCCGCCCCCTTGCTCTCTCACACACACACACACACACACACACACACACACACACACACACACACACACACACACACACACACACACACACACACACACGCACGCACGCATACCACCTAAAGGAACCAACGCAAGACACACACTTTCCACGATGCGCTAAAACGTACGTATATGCACGTGCGTGAGAGCAGACGTGCACGAGGCTCTGATTTGAGCTCGGCCGAGGTTAGCCGATTCTCCACACTCCGCCTGTGTTTTGTGTTTCCACGTGTGAGCGTGGGTGCATCCGCGGGACAGCGGCCTCTCATCTCGCTCATCCGTCGGCGCAGGCGAGCGGAAAGCGCGGAGCGACGCGGCGGGAGGAGGAACAGCGCAACGGCCGCACACGAACGCGGCTAGCGCTAGCGCACGACAATAGACAGTTACAGTATGTGAAAGGTCTCACGTTCGGCCCGATTTCGGAGCTACTGTACGCTTTGTCCTCCCGGACTCCAGAGCGGCTCTGCACAGTTAATCATCCAAAAAAAAAAAAAGAAAACAGAATGTTTTTTGCTGTTTACTGCCTCCAGGAAAAACACTGCTAGCTTCCTGCTGTAACTGATGCACTGTGGGACCTTCCACATGTTTGGAAGGAGACAAATACGGCATGCAAAATGTTCTCTTCAATTCAGGTGAAGAGTACATTTGAAACACACTTTTTATGTTTTGTGATAGTAAAATCAACAAATTGTAAATCAAAAACACACTGATTGCATTTTTAATGGGAGATTTGTGCTTATAAATGGTGAAAAATAAAAGAGAAAAGCATATGCAGATTGTTTGTTATTGTGTATCATCACCTTCAAATAGTCATTGTTGTATTTAGCCTCCTCTAATAGGTTCACACACAGCGGACAGTGGGTCTTCTTTAGTGGCCACTGCAACATACACAATGTTTGCTGGAAACTTCTAATTCATCCAAACCCCAAATATTTTGGTTTTGTATTTAAATTGGTGTTAATGTCCCATCAGTTAAAAGGAATCTTTAAGTCTTTGTTGCCTACACTCTCAACTGGATCTGATGGTAAATCTGATTTAGTAAACTCGCCAACTACTGTCAACAACTGGGCAAGCTGTACTTCCTCTTTTTGGTCCGCTAGCATTGGCAATCAGGATGATGCTAATTGGCATGAACAGCGTCAACAGCTCATTGGTCACATGAGCTGAATGTTCAATATTAGTTTATTTAACAAACCTTTTTCCATAAAACATTTCCCACAATCACTCTGATTTGAAAAAGAAATGAACTTTATCAGGTGACTTCACAAACTGTATGGTGGATTGTGTTTTTTTTTTCTTAAGTTTGATGTTTCCATAAATGTTCTAATGCGATATTCTTCTCCATGCCATTAAAAGTTTTGACTGAAGTGCTCAGTGTCTTACCTCACCGCTCCATAAATCACTTGCAAGCCTGCCCTCAATCTTACTCGATTCCATTAACGCACATTTATAGTCACTTTTCTTGTGTTCAGAAAAGCCAGCTGAGAAGATTTACAAGTTTCGCCTCGGGGTAGCATCCCTTTCATATAGCCAACATCTTTATTTAGGTCCTGTAAAAACCTTGTTTAATTATCAATCACATATGGTTAGTGTGAGTCAGAGTAACGCTCATAACTCTGGGAAAATAAATAATCTGGATTCATTTCAACACTTATTGCTTTGAGTCTTGATCTACTGCTTTGTCTGCCATTTTAATTGCTTCATCTGCTTCTTTTCTCGTTCTTTTATTTACCATTCTTGCCTCCCTGCTATGGGAACCAATCTGAACGACTGCCAGCGACTGTCTCTCCAAAAAGGGAACAACTGACTTTCATATTAACTCTACGTTTGGAGGCTTGGCTAACGAAGCAGCTGTGTCAAACCTTGTTCTCCACATTTCAACCAAAGGTGGGGTTTCCCGATTTTTCTTAGAGCTCACACTTCCTCAAATTACAAATGCAGCGGTGCCCAGCAACCCTGACAGATGCATGGATAGCTTCACACAAGGCCCACACTTCTAGACCAGTGTGCGCAAACACTCTCTCTCTCTCTCTCTCTCACACACACACACACACACACACACACACACACACACACACACACACACACACACACACACACACACACACACACACACACACACACACACACACACACACCTCTAATTCTGACAGTAAGAGAAAGCTGGCCGTATGCGGGTGGGTGGACGAATGAGCTGAGGAAGACAGACAATGGAGGAGGGGGAACAGGACAGGACAATAAAGCAGAGGTGAGGAGATGAAGATAATAAAAGCCAAACGAGGACGAGCTAGAGGAGGAGAGCGGCGGCTTAAAAGGACAGAAGGAAAGGAAGGAAGGAATGGGAGTACATCACACCACGTCGGGATAAAGGCGGGGGGGGGGGGGGGGGGGGGAGATACCTGTCCATCCTCTGCCAGATCCCACCCACCCCCTTGTACTGTGGGAGGAAGAGGCAGTCAGTAAACATACATGGCAGCTTCGCCACCCCAGCCCTTGAGAGAGAGGGAAAAACAAAAAACAAAAAAACAATGGCTGCATCCCTTTGCACAGAATTTGCAGCCAGTCTAAAACAAAAGATAAAAGACAGCAAGAACGGGAAGGAGGGGGAAAAAAAAACACTGAAGCGCCCACTGTGTAAAAACTCGCATCACCATAGCAACCCTGGCTGAGGAGGACGGTAGAATACCAGAAAGATGGAGGGAAAACATTCACTGAGTAAGAGGAGAAGCAAAAAGGGGAGGGAGGGAAGAAATGAAATGCAACAAATCCAAGCTGAATGGAGCTGAAGAAACACAACTGTGTGGTACTGAACTGACCCTTGTCTTCTGCCAATTAGAATCAAAAGTCTGTCTTCAGTGTTCCTCGTAATAAAACCAACATAATTAGGTGCTTAATAGCCTGTTCAGCACATCAGCGGTGATAACAGATCATGTGTGATCTTGGATTTGGAAGACAGGCAATACCAATGTTTGTTAAACACTAAAAACACAAATCAAGGTCTTATGATCGACAGAAAGTTAATTAAGTTATTAGGAGGGATGCACCGATACAGATACCAGTATCGGGTATCGGTACCGATACTGTGGTTGAGTACACTACTGTTAGTTATAAAATCTGTGCCGATGCCACAACGCTGATACCAGTTGTATATGTATGTAAATGACAATTTTGTTAAATTTGCGTTTGTACTGCAGTGAAACTTGTGATAGTCGCCGATGTTCTCGAAAAACATGCTGAGGAATGTTGTTCAAATAACAGGACATCTGTGGAAAACTAAAGGAAAAAAATCTAAGTAATTCTATAATGTGTAATGACCCTATTGAGTACTCGGTATCAGTATCTTCCAGTATCAACTACTCGTTGGAGTACGAGACATCGGTGCATCCCTAGTTATTAGGATTGTTTGGGTCGTTTTGGGGTTGTTTTTTTTTACTTTGCCTTTAGTGCAAAAAAATTGCCAAACCCTCACTGTGATCCTCAAGAGTTTGTTTACATCTGCTCTGAAGTTTCACGGAAGTCCATCCAAGATTCTAGGAGGTAAGGAGTCGACCAAGAAACTGACGGAGCAAGTAACCTTGCCTTGAGCGTTGAGCTAGCATGGCTAAAAAATATATATAAATATATAAAATGAAGTAAAGATGAGAGCGATCAAGCATCATAAAAGCACCTCCAACCATAAAGTCCTGTCACCCGATCTGAACTTGCCTCCATATCTCCACCCCAAACCCTCCTCTACCTTGGGGCAGCCTTCTTCCCCGGCAGTCTCTCAACTCTTCACTCTCTACTCTTGTCATCCACTTTCATCTTTGCTTCACTTTGTTTTTTTTTCCCAGTGGTCATGTCTTTTCCCCTTTCTCCCTTTCCATTTCCTTGGGGGGTATAGAAGCATTGAATAATTCAGAACGGGGGCCTGATTTATCAGAGTACTTGTAGTACCCAGACAGTCTCACTCATCAGTCTGACGGCTCATTGAGGCCAAAGAAAAGTGTGGCCGCCCTTGTCGGCCATGGCGCGCCGCTGGTCCCAAACGGATGCGCAACATCAGCACAGTGTGTTCCAAACGCACTCGCGTAAGCGGGCTTGGAGCTGAATGACACTTTACAATCCTCTTGCTTTATCGCAGTCTAACAGCCCGGAACAGTCAGTCCAGGAAAATAATAAATATTACCTATTCTTGATAAAAATGTCCAGGTTTTGTGATTCATGGGTAACCCAGATAACTGAGGCTTGAAAAAGGTGGCCAAGCTGGGTGAAGGTACAAATCACGTAAGGAAGCAGCAAACATTCTGTCTCTCCTGTCCACATTTCCCTGCGGCTGAAGATCGGACTGTGGACGATTCCTCTACGCAACCATGATAGGCTTCTTCCGTACGATGCAATTAAGGGCCAGCATATGGTTGATTTATTTTTTTCGCCTATTAGAAAAGCCGTGAGGGGAAAACTGTGCCGCTGATTTGAAACAGTTGATGCTGTACGTGGGGAGATAATAGAGGTGGGGAAGAAATGATTGCATATGATTACCATAGCCATTCTTATACACCTATTAAATTGGGTAATTTGGATTTAATTGAGGTGCATGGCGATTGAAGAAACTAATTTTATTGCTGGATTTCCTTCGAGAACAATCAACAGCCAGAGGAATCAGAGCACAGCCAGTTCTCATCGCAAGCAACTTAAAGACGTAAAACATGCCCGAAAAAAGAAAAAAGAAACAAAAACAAAACAAAGAAAAAAAATCTTCCTCATCCCCATAATTTATTTGACTAGTTAATCCTACCAGAGGGTTTCAAAAGGGTCTGCCTGCTCCGTCCAATTGCACAAAACTACCATCCTACATCAAAACACGTAATGCGATAGCATATGTTTTGCCTCATCAAAAAGTGAGCGTTCAATTTGCTGCATCGGTACTGTAAGCAGGTTAGCTTTCAAAAATGTTGCTGTATCACAAAGCTGAAATTAAGCGGCACCGTGTCTATGGATGCACTGTTCAACTAGACCACCCAACCTTTGAACTGTGACATCACAGCTCCCTCCGACGCCCCTCAGCTGTTCCGCGCGGCAGTGGTGTTGAATGTGAATGGGTCAGCTGGCCATTGTGCTCGGGTCAAAGTATCACGTTCAGTTCAGCCAAGGAATCGACCTGGATCATGTGTCATGTGTCAAAGATGATACTTGCAAGGAAAACAGGCTCCCTTTACTGTCAGGATTAGATGTAAGATTTCCAATTAGGCCCGTATTAGAGGGGTTTGGGTCCTCAATAATGCAGAGCCTCATGTACTGTCCATGCTGACCTGTGCCTTGATGGCCAGCATCATTAGCTCTGTTAATGCAGACAAGCTGTGAACATGATCCCAGCTAAGCTGCAGCGTGAGGCCGCAGGAGTGATCTCAGATAGTTTTTAGATGACCGACACGTGACTTTCAGGTCTTTGATAAATAACAGCGATACCCTGTTTCCGTTTACACTAGCGTATGACTCCACAGCACGGCTCATTTTTGCCTTTCTTCACAGGTGAATTGGCTTTGTGTTTTGTTTTCTGGCAAAAACTGCCAAAAAGATTTTTATTATTATTTTTAAATAATTGTGAAAACAAATAATCTGGCAAGCAGATGATATTGTTTCCTGCATAGTTGACTTTCTCAGTGTTTCTCAATCTCCTTGAGGATTTTCTATCAAAGCAAACTGACTCCAAGAGAAACAAGAAAAACCCTGAGCGAAGAGCAGGATAATAGATGGTTATTGATGGGATACCCATCAATAACCTGGCATCCCAATTGTAGCGTTTCTTAAGTTTTATCTCCCATATCTATCTGTCTAGCGCCAGTGAAAAGCTCTAGGAAAACGGTACAACTTTGACTGGGTGAATTTGCTCTCTGCCGCACCAATCAGATTTGCGACTGTTATTTTCTGCCTTGAAAATATTGTGTAGTTCTGATAAAAAAAAAAGATCCTACAGCGGCTTCCACACTATTATCTTTAGCATCAGTCACTGTTTACAATTCACATAATACTGACTCGCCTGTCCAAACCACCCTTTGACTGAATAAACGTCTATGGGAGGTTAGCAAGATGGATGAGCAAGGGAATCCTCTCCCTTGGAAGTTGAATGACTTGCCATGCAACACCCACTGGCAGAGAGAAAATAGATTGAAGGTTTCGTTTACAGGAAATCACATTTTAAAAAAGTATTAGACCGTGTCAGTCAACTAGCGTATATGAATATATTCCATTGCCAAGCACCAGCTGTTTTATTTATAGTCAAAACCTACCCAGCCTTCCAGTGGACTATATCAGAAATCTAGAGTCAGCGTGTTTATTTAATAAATGCCAGATGATCTCATGTTCATGTAACAGTTTTGCATCACATATTCAGCTTCTATGAGGCAATTTTTTTTTGAGTGGCATGTTTGTGTAAATTTACCATATTAAAATATTCATGATTGGAAACGTGGGAAACAATCAACCGAGTCAAACGTGCTGCCAACAAATATTGACTTGCATTCCTTATAAAAAAAAAAACACACTTTCATATGTATATTAATTGTCTGTGTAAGTCAATGCAACAACATTGTGGGTGAGCAGGTTTGTCAAAAAATAAAAATTACAAGGGGATGTGTTTTAAGGTCCTACAAAGCTGATCCTAGACGATAAGGGAGACAAGTATTTGGTGTTTTTAATTCATACAAAGCACGACACTGCTGGTTGGTGAGATGCAAAAAGTGAACATGTCAAGTCAGACATTTTCTACACTATTTTAACCCTCCGTCCTCAAAATAACTGTTACATAATTGTAGCATGTTCTTGCTGCCAGGGTGCTGCTCAGTGGGAACATTTATTCCGAAGCTGTAGCACACAGTAGTTTTAGAGAGGGAGGAGGGCAGATGGTGGGTGTTGAATAAGGTTTTACAATGGACGGCACAGCACCTCCTGTGCCATGTTTTCCTAATAGGAGGCCAAGTGCACCAAAATTGAAACGTTTCTTGAGTCCATGCATGGTACAAAAAGTCTCAGCATACCAGCATCAGTCCCGAGACTGGTTTTCGTAGATAGCAAATGTTTTAAAAATTCAAAAGAAAAAACAGGAATATATATACGCATACGTATAATCAAGCCAAATTGTACATACTGGACCTTTAAAGCCATTTACTTACATTTTTCAACGGACTAGAACAAGGTATATTTTGGTATCCCTATTCTGGAGATGTGTTCCCATCTCTAAATTGCATTTACCACTTTTAGCAAGTGAGCATCGAAGAGAGCACGCAGGCTGTTTTGAATATTTTATATTGGCAATTCCATTACTGATGCAGTAGACCCAAAGCGTGGGAGATGGGAGTTCTGCCACTGATCAATCAGAACCACTACCACACAATAGGCTAGGTCTACTTAAACTCCACCATCCACTGGTCTAGAACCCAACTGTGCTCACTACTTTGCAGCCTCCAAAGCTTTGCTACCACCACCCGTGACTCCACCTGCCTGCTCTCAGTCTAAAAGTCATCGGGAATTCGACGTTTCACTTTGCCCACAGTCTTGTGGGGATTCTGCACAGCGCCCCCTGGTGCGACATAGAATGCCGCTTGTCACACCAAGGGAGCCTTCATACCATTTGCTGCAGCAAAAGGGTTTAATCAATTCTTCCTGAAAGGACTGGTTTGCACATTGTGAAATCTGATTAAAATCTGTAAAGGGGTAAGATTATGAGAAACTGACTATCAGCTCTAGCATGTCCTTTTGCCATTACTGGCATGCAAGCTTACACATAAACTATGGAAAAATTAGCAACTTTTCTGACAATTCTTTCAAATTTTTAAACATGGGCTGGCTTTTCTCTGTGCTACAGCACTGAAATGTTCCATGTCCGATCTGTGGGGGCTTTCTAAGTAGGAAGCTGACATGGTTATCACAGTAACGCCTCTAAAGACTTTTAAATGTGGGCGAGGCGTCATTGCATGAGAGCTAGTAGCCATCTTTCTCGCTAGCTCTCGCCAGGTTAGCAGTGGGCAGCTAGCCAGTCGCAAGGTAGTGAGCTGAGCCACGGATCCTCAACGCCAAAGACAACGCATTGGACATGCAAGCATTACTTACATTTCAGAGGAAGACACGACAGACCGCCAAAATTAGAAGGAACTGAGACAAACAACCCGCCTTGCTGTACGCCACAGGGACACGGCTTTTATTTCCGAATTTAATTTGTGTTTTTCTTAAGAAGGCGTTTCTCCTCGACACAGTGGGGAGTTAGGACCCAGAGGAGGAAAGCCAGGGAGCACTTTTAAATTGGAAGCAGACATCTCCGTCACTCTTCTTCTCCTTCCCTTGTCTCTCTGCGAAAGACAGAAAGAGAGGGAAGAAGTGAAGAGAGACGCAGCAAAGAGAGGAGAGTCTGGAGTTGGTTTTGTAGCCGCATCTTGTAGGAAATCCTGAACAGAGCGCATTAATGAGGAGCTCAGCCAACCACCAGCGCCAAGGCTCCCACCCCTGCGCTGCTGCTGTGGACACGTGTGTGGCTCCGCCTGTGTGAATCAGAAAGTGCGGTACAAGCTCTCTGATAGACCGAATCTGCCCGCAAAGCCACTTCTGACATCGTGCGATATGAAACGCAGCCACACGACACACACATACCCACACACGCGAAGAGGAGAAAAGATTGGCAAAGCTTTGGAACAGGTAAACACGAACGCTGGATTACGTACCGCATAAACAAACACACAGTTCTTATTCCACATCACGAAAGGACACACACACACACACACACACACACACACACACACACACACACACACACACACACACACACACACACACACACACACACACACACACACACACACACACACACACACACACACCAGACAGGGTTTCCCTCTTAAACTACATCTGCAGTCTGTATGCAGTTAGCCAAGGATGATTACACATCCACACACAAGGGCGCGTGCATAAGCGCGCGCGCACTCACACACAATACAGGGCAGCGAGACCTCCCCATGTGCTTGTATGTATATCAAGCCAAGCTATGCTGGGTTGGACTATAGGAAGGCTAATAAAGAACAGATCTTATTTAAGTGCATGCAGCAGTTTGCAAACTTGTTATAAACACACACACACACACACACAAACACACACACACACCAAACTTGGAGAGGGTTGGGGTGGGCATGGGGAACAGTGGAAATTGAGAACAGGGAGGATAATATGGAGGAGGAACATAATTGATCTCACCCTCTCCCTCCCCTTCAGTGTGAGAGAGTCTTCACCCTCAGGTGGGGTGTCAGCATTTTTCTCCCACATATGAAATTGTCACATTTATGAATATTTGGGAGCCTCAGAAAGCAATATGTGTGATGGAGCTGTTTGCCTTCGGGTGTCATTTGTGTGGGATGCAGTTAAGCTTTGCCACCATAGTGCATGGAATGCCCTCACAATGAGAGCGTGTCTGAGAGGTGCCAGACATACTGTATGGATTTGTATTCATCACTTCCTTTCTGTCCCAGGTCAGAGTACTTTGATTGTTTGTGACATGTATCGAGACTTACCATGTTCTTGGTTGTATTGTGCAGGTACAATTTTAGCTCTATGTTCATATATACAGTCTCAACAGTTTTTTTTTTCTTTTCTTTTAAACTTATTAAAATGTTAATTATTTCAGTTTTTTCTTGCTACATTTGAGCCGGCCCACTGGGTTTCTCTGAGTAGCCATAAAAAAAAAGAAAGAAAAAAAACTCCGAGTTCATCTCATCTGGAGGAGGCAAAGGACCATTCGATTCTCATTTCCTTGATTTTTCCTTGGAAAATGATGGAACAGATTGAAAACCTTAATGATAAACAAAGAACAAATGCTAATTCTAGACACAAAGCAAAGGCATTTAGTTTCAATTTAACCGATTTAACTCAGATTGCATACAAACTCAACAAAAAGTCATGAAGCATATATGTGTCTGTCCTATGCGTTTGTGCAATTAAATTGACTTTTGACACAACATTAGTCAAGCGTAACATTCAACCAAGTAAACGACTTTTTTGTGTTCAAGAATGCAAGTAAACAAAAGTGATTTGACACTCAATCAAGAACGTGTTGTAATGTGGTTCACTATTTTAAATGTGCTATAAATAAGTGCGTTGGAAAACTGATGGACAGCAATAAAAATAGATGAATAATAATTTCAGTTAAAGACCTTCCACACATTGATGAATTAACCAATAACTGTTTATGCTGTGGCATGACCCTTATATTATGTGGTGGACTAGTACATTTGTTGAGAAGCATCGAGTTGCTTTTAATGAAGATACATCCAGCAACAGCAGGTCCCTGTTATCCTAACAAACCTCCACTAACCCATGCACATAATTTGACTTCAAGTCTCAATATAAAGGCACAGGGGACCAAAGCACATTTATATATGGGGGTTGTTTTAATTTCCCAAGCTGCTTTTCTGCTTAGATTTCTGACTCCCCCGGTAACTGAGGCTGCTTTCACAGCTCATCTTTCACAACAATTTGCTTCATTTTGTCCAGATTTAAAGTCAATAAAGTAAAATAAAAATAATAATATACAATGCTATATTTCTAAGGCATGTTGTTCCATTTCACACCACTCTGTTCCGTTCTGGTTGGAATGAGTTGAGTCGGTGAAGCAGGTCCAAATTCAGCAACACAAGCCAGACGTTGACTTTCATGTCAATCACTGGCTGGATGTGTCTTGGAATTGACGAAACTACCATGCATCCAAGATCAACCAGGAGACTTCAAGTGTGTTTGTGATGAGGCAACGTGGTTGAGAACAATGCAAATACTCGTCCTCATCCCCTAGTCCATAATATCTCAGCTGTTAAAAGCACTGGTTTAGTCCGACAATGTGTAACTCTTAAAGCTGTTTGGTTTCAATTCAAGTCTGAGTGGTGCAGGAGGGTAAATGAACTGTAGAGTCATTCAACCAACATTTTATTTACTTTTAAACGATCCTTCATTGGTCTGGATAAATAAATACAGTAAATTTTTGTTTCACACCTGGCATTAAAAGAAGCTGAAAGCAGCCAACAAATCCATGTGCGTAACCACCACCTGCAGTTCTTCCATCAAACTTTCCATCACTGCACAAACAGATTGTTGGGTCCCTTCACAGGGACGAGGCTTTCATCAGGTGCCAAGGCACAGATCTGTGACATTAGTCCAACAGATTACACCTGTTTCACCTTGTAACCGCGTTAAATCCGGTAAGCCTGGGGCTCCTGAGGATGTTACCCCACCCCCATCTAGGCTGATCCCGGCGCAGGTGTAGCCGTGACAAAGATGATGATGCTCTGCACTCTTGCAAAATGCCACGATCCGAATCCGACGCAGCCTCCACCACACAGTCACCCTTGAGACATTAAGCTCTAATGGCTGCGAAACTGTAAATGTCACAGTGATTTGGGCCAAGCACTGAAGGGAGAGAGCCCAACTGTGTGTGTGTGTGTGTGTGTGTGTTGGTCTATTGTCATGTCAGTGTCACTGCCACAGCAAAGGGGATAACAGCGAAATGGCTGTGAAGTGAGACAGAGTAATTACAGCATGACAAAGTAACTATGCATATACACTGTCTGTGTCCCGCATTAACTGAACACAAACCAGTACCGCAGGACAATATGGCAAAGATCTAAGACATGAAACATGTGGTCATTCAAATCTTTAATTAGGTGTGACAGAGGAACCCCAGTATTTCTCCCTGCAGCACTGCACACTCTTCCCCAGTGGGACTTCAGTAGATATCGACCCATGTATTCCAGAACCTAGTTCCACAAAAAGACAAATGAATGCCTCTAAACTCATATGCAGATTTGGGAAATACTAGATTTTACGTAATGCTGTTAAGAAATGTGTACTTTTACACACCTTTTACATGAGTTCATGCATGAGGCTGTTTGAGGAAAGTGAAATACCTCAACATACCTTAATTGGATACACAGCAAAGGGATGACACCTGATTAAATTGTCCTATATGTAGTTATCTTGCTTGCATATTGCTTACATATTTGCAAAAATAAAAAAATAAGCTATCTAACACTATACACATAAAACCAAACACAGGCTGCAGTACACAGTGCTGGCTGATCGATATCTTGGAAACTATAATTAAAGCTGCATCAAGTGAAGCAGTGAAAACATGTTAATTGTGCATCCTGTAATGCTTAAGAAGAGCATCAGAGAATTTAACAATGTGTATTTTAAGACAGAGTGGAAGGAGGCAAACCCTTTTTTTAACCTGGGATTAACCATTCCACTTGCCTTGACAACAGGCACACTGGTAGATATCTCATATATATGATTTATTACAAGAGATGAAGATGGCATGCATTCAGTCTGACAACATCCAAAACTATCTGCTTTTTTTCCTGCGTCCACTGTTCACGTTTCATATATGTGCAACATTGTTAAATACTGGCAAGACAGAATGGGGTCCCTTGAACAATATTGTATGAATACAGCCATACAATCGTATTGGCTTGGTTTTTACGTCGAGGCCTCTTGCCAGTCTGGGGAAATGAGACTACAGAGCAAAAGAGGCAGTTGGAAATTATTGCAAGCACGTGCAGGCATTTCCACCATAGTACGACTCCAAAGTCTGACAAATGCGTTGGCTTGATATGTGGTTACTTTTGAAAACAGTGACACTGATTCCCTTCCAGAACATTCTGTACAATTAATTACCTCAGCCTAGGAAATGCACAACAATTATCCACAATCGCCGGAAGCACAAACAGATCGAGCCCTTACACTCGTGCATTACTTGTGTAATTGCGTACGCTCACAAATCCACATACATCCCGGGGTGGTCAGCACACTGGGCAGACATGGCTTGTGCAAGTTCATTTATTTCCAATCAGCCTTTTCGTGTATCTGCATGAATATGAACAAACCTGGCTCGCTGCACTTTATGCTGAACGGCGCACGGGGCCTTGAGCCCATTGTGAAACCAGAGGCTCTAATGAAGTGGGTATGAATCATGAAATTAGCTGCTGCATGATTACGCCATGTAATATATTGCATTTACATTAATGGGTGAGATTTATTAAAGCAACTGACCAGCCGGGGATATGGATGGCACACAAACGGGCTGGAAAAGGCCAGTGGACGTATCATGACTCCTTATATAAGGGTCCCACCCCCAGAGGTATTTATATCCCTCGTTTGTTATCTATAATAAGACATCTCCCTTTCTCCCCCCTCACTTCTTCACCCAGACTCCCTGGTCCTGCCGCAGGAAAATCCTGATTAGTGTCCTGATGACTTGACAGAGAGCGATCGAGACAGGGATACCGAGACGGGGTTTGGGAGGTGGAGAGAATTGGAGGGAGGAACATAAAAGTGGAGAAGATAATAAGAAAGATGTATTTCTGTCTCTGCCCGTCTGCCTCAGGTTTTTTGACGGTGCTGGTCATCTGGCAGCAATCTGATTTCACAGCCCAATGTTGCCTTCTATTTTTCTTTTTTCTTTTTTTTGCATCTTTGATTGTCCATGTTGCTCCTCAGATAAGGCTAGTGGTCAGATCTGGTGAGTGTCAACACCACCTGAGCCCCTTACTTAGTCGCACGGTCCCAGAAGGGAGCACTTCTGTCAGAAATCCCTTGATGTGCTCCACACTTGCTTATCAATCTGTGCAAGACGTAAAACAGCTGGTGAGGGGGAGACTTAGTTATCACAACAGCCCACAACAGAAGGTGAAGCAGGAATGTGTAAGACAAGCGCAAGCCGGGAAAACAAATACAGTGTGGGGAGGAGTCCCATTGTTTGTGTAGGCGTGTAGCAAAAAGGTGCACTTGTGTGATGGGCGCAAAGCCTGGAAATAGAGAAAACATGGAAAAGGATGGAAAAACTGTGGTGAGTGGTAGGCTTATTAGGAAAGCTGCACCAACTCTGGAATTTCATTCATGTTATACTAACCACTATGTGTTTGGAGGCAGCGGTGATGGTTTCTTACGCGCACACACAACCTTTCTGGAGTTTCAAAGACGCAAACAATTCTGTCCAACACAATGGGCACCTACGGCAGGCATGTACTCAAACCCAGAGGCAGCAACGGAAAAATACAATGAGGCCTGTTACTAGTGTGGTGTTACAAACAAAAAAACATGCTAAATCCCCTGATTGGAGACAGATTCCACTCTTGCAAAGCTGTCCTGGTCTCATTGTTTTCAGTATTAATAAATCCAGAAACCAGAATCCAGGTTTTGTTACAGTGGATTTTTGTGAATCTGATGGCTTTAATGGGACCAGGGGCCACAAATTATTTTCTCTCCCATTCAGTCAATCAAGATTTCACTCAGAAGTATGACATGAACTTTTTTTTTTGGCCAAAATATCCCTTGAAGCCTCCTTGACAGGAGTCTTTTATTTTCGTTCTTACACGTGTGGCAGATTACCTTGGATGCGATTAGAATTTTCCAAAAATGCTGTCTGCCGTCAGTAAAAAAGGGAGTGAGTATTGAATTGGACTATACATTGAGGAGGAAAAAAAGCATCAGAAACAAATGTGCGTTACAGACGTATAGGACCTTCAACGATAACTTGATTTGTGTGCTTAATGTGATTTGGTGTTTTTGTAGTATTCTTCTGAGCATACAGAGCTTGAAAAGCCTCGTTCTCCTTCTCCTCCTCCTCCGCCTGTGCCTCAACCCCCCTCTGTTGCCACTCTGTGCAGCCAGGATCAAGTCTACAATACCCTAATGAGAAAAAGCTGGTAGGAAAATCCTGGATGGAGTCCTACATAAACTTACAGTCATCTCACGGAATAGCCCAGTGAAGAGGTAGTGGGGGGGGGGGGGGGGGGGGTGTTGAAGAACAAAACTAGCTCGAGAAAATTAATATATTGGGTTGTCTCCTCATACGTCAACACAGTATGTATGTACAAATTGAAGGTATATTGTTTCCACATGTCTTTGGTACTGTTGAATGGTGCATCCGATGGAATGCCTGTTGTTGTCTTTAAGACTCAATTTCACATCTGGGTCACAGCATGTTAGTGACGGAGTCTAGCTAAGCAACATCCAGTCCGGGCTAGAACCGCAAGTTGCAGTTCCTAAATAAAGCCTATCCTTAACAGGTAAAAATGTATAAGCAAATTTTACTTCCCAATACCTCTTTATCAAAAGCACTCCCATTCTGGAGTTCTCAACAAAGCCCCAGTTGGGTTGCGTTGATTGGTTGGGTTGTGAACAAAGGGTTAAATTTGCTAGTGTCTTGGAAGATTAATCGTGCAAGACTGCCCCACCAATGTCCAGGACCAAAAGTAAAGATTTGTAAATGAAGTCATTTGTTTTTGGTTTGGTTTTACCTTTAATGTGAAAGAAGGAAAGTGAAATCTCCTGACTAGCATTGGCTGAAACCTTTGTCTTTCCCATAAGAAACCATTGCACTGTCCAACCAAACGGGAACCGCCACCAACTAAACACTCAATGACCTCACAGTAAACACATGGGAAAACAACCATAACACCTGTAAACGTTTGAAATACCGAATAAGTCAACCCACGATGCCACAAAACTGTTCAAAAAGCAACCGAGACAATACACTTTGTGGAGACTCATTCAGCGAAACAGCTAATAATCCAATTGGTGGGTGAAACCACCAAATAATCCAGTTGGCCACCTCGTTCCCCAAGGGCACATGATCCTGCAAAATATACTGCAAAACACATAACCATGCAGATGGTCAAACTAACTCTTTAATCTTCATCAGAATTTCAAAAATAAACAATACGTCAAGCCGGAGCTGAGAAGCGTGATCATTCACCGCTCACGATAATGACAAAATCACTTTGTTTTTGCATACATCTTAATTGTCTCGAGCTATTTTCTGAAACCATACTAATTAACTGTCGGGTTTTAGCTGCACTAATTGTTCTCCCAGTACGCATAATTGATTGAAAGTCAGCAACCAATTTGCTGTCTGGAGACAAACACCAGTGTGTGACTGCTTTGAAAAACCACTGACTAACAAGAGAAGCAAGATAATGTGGCAGGAGGCGGGCACCAGGATTATGAGGAGGGGAACCACACACACACACACACACACACACACACACACACACACACACACACACACACACACACACACACACACACACAGCAAAGTGTTTTTTACAGGGCCACAGACAAGTATTTAAAGCCAGCACCTCCCCTCGGTCCTTCTTCATTTCACTACTTCCAGTTATCACGTCCTTTTTTCCCCCCGCGACCTCTTCTTTCGACACCGGGGAACTAACCCTGCAGTTTTTACAGGTGTCGCGTGAATTGTTAAATTTGGACTCCAAAGTTGCGAGACTGAAAGAGGATTGCGACTATTTCACAAGAGAAAGTAAGAAGAAACGTACACCATCAAATGTTATTTTCTATTTGTGCATCAGGGCTTTTTTTTTTTTTTTTTTTTTTTAGAGGACATAAAAGACAGTTTTGTGGGGATTTGTGGGTGTTTCGATTAACTTCACATGGAGGCTTGGATGTGACTCAGGACAAACTATTCACCTCAGATGGTGGATTTTTTTTTTTTCAGGTGGAAACACAGCAGCACACACGCACCGAGGGGCAGACACGGGCAGAGACAGTGAGAGTCCTTCATGCTGCTGTTTTGGCAGTCTGTGGTGCAGTTTGCGGTTTGCCCCTGAATCATTGCGGTTGCCTTAACGGATACGAACAGTCAGGCCTCAGCTGCCAACACACACACACACGCACACACATACACACACAGTCAACTGCCTAACCCGACTCACAGGTAACTGCGTCACTCAGCAGAACCCAGCTATGCCAGTAATTTGAGACCAGGCGATGGTTTCACCAAGGGACAACCATCACCAGCTGCCTGTCTGTCTGTCTGTCTGTCTGTCTGTCTGTCTGTCTGGTGTTTCACTGCAAGGCCACACGGAGGACTCGCATTCAGCCGGCCCTCAGTGTTTGTCTTTTGAGTGTCTCGACTCCTCTCCGGCCAGCAAGCAGACACTTCACGAAAACACACTCCAAGGCTTCCATTCTTTAGACAGTGCGGTTTAGGTTACTTTTTAATTAGCGCTTGCCATGTGTTATTCCTGGGAATCTCCGTCCCTGATAACCGTCTCCTTTAAGCGAGGAAATATGTCTCAAATAATTGCCAACAGCAACAGCGACGAGATGGCAGGGATTACCTGTTGCCTGCTGCTTCATTTTTCATTCCTTCCTTTTTGTTTTCCGGCCCAGTCTGGTGTGATATGATAACTCAGCTGCGCTGAGATTGGCTGGCAGCCATTCTTCTACTAGAGAGCTTGTTTTTGTCCTCTTAAAAAACTTGCGGAAGGCCCAGCAAAGCATCAGTTTTAGTGCTAACACAGACCAATTCTGCTGGAGGGTGTAAACAGAGGGATGAGTAGGATATTTTCTGGAGATTTATTGAGGGTGGGGGGTTGATTATTAGTGCCAGTGTGCTCTAATGGAACTGGGATGAAAAATAATGATCTGAAAATGGGTACAACATAGGAACCTTTAAGCTGAAATGGAAGCGGCAGATTAATCAGCGCGGCGAAAATAGAGGAAAATTGCAGCAGGAGCAAACGCTTCACTTTGCTCAGTTTGTTTGCAGTTCAACAGCTTAAACAAAGCTCCTCATTAAGAACAGACCCCATACTGCGTCGTACCCTCACACCTCGCTGCTCCCGAGTTCTGCCCCTCTCTCTCTCTCTCTTTCTCTCTCTCCCCCTGCAACCTCTTCCTGATTGTCACTCCTGTTATTCATCAATAATGGCAACGGTGGCTGTGGCGGAGGCTGAGTCACAGAATTTCACAAACACCAGAGTGGGTCAATCTGGGAAATCTGATCTATCGCTGTTGCCTGTGAATCAGAGTTTGGACTGCGTTCAGCACATTATGCAAAAAGAACCTTCGCTTCTCTCAGACAACCTTGGTGCCTGAGTGCGGGGGGGCACAAACAGATGTTTTGAGAGTTCTAAGACACTGGTGCACAGAGGAGGTGTTTCCCAAATGACATATTACTGCGCTGAACGCTCAATATTGTGAGTGAAAATGTGCGGTCACACAAGAATGCAATAACTATTTGCGCATGCAAAATGTTCCAAAAATTGAGAGCGAAATGGAAAGCACTTTACATGCTCGATGAACTCGGTGTTGGTGAGTGTAGCATAATGAGTGTAATGAGTGTAGGCTCGAGAGCTAAAGTACTTCTGGCTACATGCTACATCTTAATTAGCCATTAAGACCATATCCATCCAACATTATGGATTATTGCCTGTTTTTACCACAATACCACAATATAGCAGACTATAAAAATGAAGCTTTTGTTTGTTTCTTTAAAAAAAAAAAAAAAGTCAATTCAATGAACTGAAAAATAGGCGATGCTTGAGTTGTCGTGCAGTGCACTACACCATGAGTGTACTGCGCTGAAACGTACTGCCTTTGGGTGTTACTACTGTAGATCTTTATGAAGCAGACAATAAAAGCCAACTGACACATGGATTTGTGTTTAATAAACCTATTTGCTTTTTTTCACACCGCAACCACAAGATTTCAAGCAATATATCACAAGTGACATGAAGACCTGGTTGCTGCAAGCTTTTACAGCACGATAACGCAGTCACAGTCGGACGTCACATGGTCATGAGCACCTTATGCTGTCAGAGTTCAATGTTTTCCACAGTAGCTGCACTTTCACTTAGTGTGTTAATGCGAATTTCTCCTGGAGATCAATAAAGCATCTATCTATCTATCTATCTATCTATCTATCTATCCATCTATCCATCTATCTATCCATCTATCTGGTCTAAGTATCTACCTATCTTAGTGGCCTGGTGGTCCGGTATTTCAATTCATAAATGCATAGCAAATGTTCCATTAACTGCAGGTTTCGGCATATTTCTTGAAAGCGGATCATTATTTTGGAAGAATATCACCCATTGATGGACTGGTGCATTTTACTTTCAAAATCTTTTCTTGCAAGTCAACCAACTAGCCACCACCTTGGAACCACTAATTGGAGCTTCCAGGATGCTTTTCCTTTTTTTTTTTTCTGACTCTGCTTCAAAGACCACGTCCTCGCCACCATGGCTATTTGATGATTGGTGCGACTTGAAGAAAAGACACTATGCCGCATATGTGTGTTTTTTTCTCGGACTGCTTATTCTTTAAGCTTACACACTTCTCAGTGCGCTATGCACAGCCAATGAATGGCAGCCTGTTTTCATTTGTGTCTTCACTGTAAATTAGACTCAAAGGAGTCGGTACATTCAGCGTAGACCACTAATACTTGAGAGTGACTCTTAGAGAGAATCTTAATAATTGCTGAACCCATGGGTGGAGCTTATGATTCTGCTTGGGACTCGCTTCATTTAGAGGTTGGCTTAAAAGAGAGCAAAGTCTGTAACACTGCGTTGGACCCTTAAGGAAAGCATTGTTGTGCTTAGAACTGGTCCATCACACATACATCACATCACAATATATCCTGCATGTCGACCTCAAGGAGGGTCAAAAACTTGTTTTTAAATGAGCCAAACTTCAGAGCGGAGTTCTGAATAAAAATGAAAACTGCTTTGCAAAGCTTGTTGGGAAAATCAATGCATGGATTTAGCTGATGGTTAATATTAAACATAACGTCTGCATGCCAAAGTCTTAGTGAGCCTTATGTTTCACTAACCTATTCAACATTAATATCAATCTGTGTGCTGCACACAGACCTACACACACACACACACACACACACAGGATAACATGTCGCACTGCAGCAGCACTTCACCTGCAAAATGAGCATGTGATGCAAGTCGCATCACATGCTCGACAAGACACATGAATCACGGCAAATGTCGCCCCCTCTGCACACACACACACACACAAAGAGCCTTGCAGAGGAAAGTAGATGAATACTTCATCATACATAATCTCTCAGTGCATATGCAGCCTCCATGTCAGACCTCCAGCGATGCGGGAGCACACAGAGTCAGTCTGCAAAGAGAATATGAAATATGCACGCACGTGCACAGGCGCAGCACCAAGCTCACTGGCAACGCATGCATCTTCAAAACCGGGCGAACAGACGACGCGCTGCAAATCGGCAAAGTTCAGACAGAAACTGCAGTAAAGATCAGGTTTTTCGAGCGGTGGTTGAAATGTGTCTAAAAGACTCCGAGGAACCTAGCGAGAGGGGAGTGGCGGCGGGTCTGGGCGCACTGGGAGAGAGAGGGGGAAAATGTGGAAGGTCAGGCGATGGCGGGCACAGACCTACTTTATCATCATCTCTCAAAAATGCTTTCTGAAGTCCCACTTGGCTCTCCAACAGACTTGCCTCGTTCTTTTTCCCTTTTTCCCTCCACCCATTCCCCTTCTTTCTCTGGTTCTGCAGGCTGTCAAAGATGGCGCTCAAAGAAACACACACACACACACACACACACACACACACACACACACACACACACACACACACACACACACACACACACACACACCTTTCCTCGCTTCCCAGCCATGGTGAGACTTTTAACTCCAAAGGCAAAAAACATAAACAGGGGGAAGCGACGGCGGAGAAAGCAGAAGCCCGAGGAGAGGAAAGGAGGCCGCGGGGAGAGATGGCGACCGGGGGGTGGGGGGGGGGGGCATATTCTGCTGATTAAGTAAGTGTTTGCTCGTGCCTCCATTGTTTGACAGACGCCTCGGAGTGACTAGCAACAAAGGCAAGAGCCCCCCCGAAGGCAGAAAAGAAGGGGCAGGACGGCGAAAACGCAAGAAGGGAAAACAAATTCTCCGACGCCCCTCCACTCCCCCCTGAGCGCCAGTGTTTTCCAGCGAGGCAATTTGAACGTGACGCAGAGAAGGAACTTCAGCCAGGTGTCCTCCCTCGCTGTTTGGAGGTGGGGGGGGTGGGGGGGGGGGGGGTGGGCAGTAATCCCTTGCCTAAATCGCCATGTGAGCAATAGAGAGCATGCTGGACGCGTTCCCAAACCTCCCCCCCTCCTCCTCCTCCTCCTCCCCCCCCTCCCTCCTCCTCCGGCTCTCTGCCTTGGCACGGCACGCAGCTCGCCGCCGGAGAGGAGACACCTACGGGAGTCCTGTGAAAGTGCGTGCGCGTGCGCGCGTGCACGCACTTCTTTACACAACAAACTATGCCGGCTTTCTCACAGACACAAGCGCCCCTTTTTTTGCTTGGATTCTGCGGGAATCATTAGCAAAACCAGCAGAGGGATTTTTTTTTTTTTTTCTTCACACAGCCTGGGCAAAACATCACTCATAGCGCAGACCCCCGGGGGTCTTCAATTAGACCCTAAATACCTCAGCGAGTATCCGGGGGTCCTAATTATTTCAGACTGCTGCAGTTGGCCGCAGGCCGCCTAAGACCGAGGGTTTACCGAGGATATGCCTGTTTAGAACTCGCCGTGGCCCCCGAGATCAGTCGGGTTCTCCTGCATTGTTGGTCTGCCGAGTCAGATGGGGTGGAGGGGGGGGGGGGGGCAGCGTGTTTGTGTGTGTGTGTGTGTGTGTGGATAAGTGCGGTGGTGTTGTGGGATGTATTTATAGCTGGAAAATTCTGCAACCAGAGGCCAGCAGAAGCAGACAAGAGGTATAGAGACATAAAGGACCTCGGACCAGCAGGGCGAAGAGGAAAAAATATAGCCAAAGATGCATTGGCAGTGTAGCGGAGGAGTATGCACGCGCACACACACACACACACACACAAACGCCCGCTCACACCAGGGCTGACGAGGCAACAGATCGATTGTTACGGCGCATTACCAAAGCAGTGACCTTTTCTTAAAACGCTAGCGATAGACACTAAAGGGTAGGCAAGAAGCGAGAGGCAACGTCTGAATACTATCATCGCAGCGCCAGGGAGCCACGTTCGCACACACGCAGAGCAGCATTAGAGCGTCTTCGCCCATCGACACGCAGCTTCCTTCATTAATGTGATCAAGTCCCGGTTATCATTTCAAAGCAGGTCTTGTGACGAACTGCACAGGCGAGGTCGGGATCAAGGAAGACAGGTCTCGAAAGGACAAATAGAATATTAGTGCAAAATTAAGTGCAAAACAATATATATATTTTCTCCAGGTAGTACACAGCACAGTGAGGTTTTTGGTAAATCAGTGACACGATGATTCAAGCAGAACGCATTTTCACTCCTGCAATAATGGACTGAAAACCACTCCTGCCATTTGCATAGTAAAGAGATTTGATCATTGGACTGAAACGATCAAATGCCAAATATGTTGTCTTTGCAGTGGTTCCATTACGAAGAATCCCATTTTCAACACACTGTGATCTCTGGTTGCATTGTTAACACCGAAGTAATAGACAAAGAACAGAACAGTGGGATGAATCAATATTTCACTTTGTTTTAATTCAGGTTATCCTAATTCTTCATGCCATGTACCCTTTCTTGTCAATTTATTTTTAGGGCAATTTGTCAGCAATTGCCCTAAGCTTGAATAACTTCATGAGGCATGTTTGAGATTTCTTAGTAACTTCTTACTTAGTCCAAGATTAAGTGACAAGGCTGCATGATTGATTTTCGCAAAAGGTTAAAAAAAAGACCACATTAACCCGCCAATTTGTATGGGTACAGTAACACAACATTCTCCCAGTGGGACAAAGGCTTTGATAGCTCAATGGCAGCCTGTTAACTGTTGCTCAACAACTATTGAATTTTGAATGTCAAAATAAGACCAAAGAAGACCGGCAGTGTCGATGCTAACTGTAGTTCCCGCTTGCCTTCACTCTGGCTGAGTAGCTACACTTGAACACTGGTGGACCCACTGTATTTAACCCATGGACACTTCTGTCACAGACGCAGTGACAATGACGATACTCGTATTATTCTGGACCCCCGAACTCACATATCCGTCATCCAAAACTAACATAAGGCAAAGTATTATCTTCAAATGTGAAAGATTTACGCATATCATAATTGTCAGCGGGTCAAGTGCACATCAGATATCAAAAGAAAATCTTGCCCGCTAATACTGTAGGTTTCTCCCAGTGGACGGCTAGCGGCAATAAAGCAAATGTCTGAGAGGCTGTAACTGATAGGATGATAGCATCAAGGATCGCGTTCCGTCCTCGAGGAGCCACAGGGGACTCCAGTGCCCCCGGTGGCTGAAGAAAAAAAAAAAAACGGTCTATTTGTAAGACCTTTTAAGATTTGACATTTACAGACATGGAGATTAGCTGTGATGGGCCGAGGGACTGAAGACCGAAGACGGGATGGAGGGATGGAGAGAGGACAAAACCAAAACAAAGAAACAGGATGAGTGGGTTCCCAGAATCTCAATTTTAAAGAGTGACACATGACAATTTTAAGGGGGACACGGTGAGCGATTCAAACAACACCGACGCACACAACCAGCACCCGGCTAGAACGAAGAAACGACGGCTGAAAGCTCCTGAGCTGAACTGCCTCAGTCATCCGAGTATCCCTTTGCATTCCTCTTCAAAATCCTCACTCACTCACACTCACACACACACACACACACACACCAAGACCTGGTCTCCAGCGTCTCCCTTCCCTCCTCCTCCTCCTCCTCCTCCTCCTCCCAGGAGGGTGAATCAGTGCACGTCTAAATGCACTTATGAATCAATAACACCCTTGCGTGGCAGCGCGGCCTCAATGAGACGCCGTGACTTGAATGGGGCCCCGCCCCTCGGCCGCCCGCCCAAGAAAAGGCGGCTGCTCGATAAGCTGCCACCCCCAGTGTGTATCAATAAACTAATTATAACGAGCGGCTCCCTCCTCTGCACATACAGTCCGGTGGTGTCGGAAGGTTTTCAACGCCGCCGTGCCTTGTGGGTAATTGATCGGTCGCCACCAGCGGCTCAGAGCATTTGGAGCGCGACAAAGTGAGAGAGGAGAAGGTGGAGGTGGTGGGGGGGCTGGCCGTGCGAAACGCGCACGTGAGAAAGCACATACACACACACAAACACATACACGCGCACACATTCTGGAAGGTAAGTGGTGTGGCTCTGATGTGTCAAACGCATACATTTAGACCAGAAGTACATACATACGTATGTATGTATGTATGTATGTATGTATGTATATATATATATATATATATATATATATATATATATATATATATATATATATATATATATATATATATATATATATATATATATATAGATATATATATTGATATATATATAGATATATATATATATATATGTACGTATATATACATTATATATATATATATACATACATATATATATAGATACATATATATATACGTATACATACATACATACATATATACGTATACATACATATATATACGTATACATATACATATATATACATACATATACATATATAGATATATACATATATATAGATATATATATAGATATATAGATATAGATATAGATAGATATAGATATAGATATATACATACATATATTTATATATGTCCTGAATTAGATGTCTTTCCATTGACTCAGAAAGAGTCATTGACCAAAGGAGCAGGTCCACTCTCACGAGGCCAGAATACCCAGAACGTGCACTCCAGGTCAGGGTTTTGTGATTTCACCCCGACATGACAGTCTGGGAAAGACAAGCCTGAGATTCAGTGGGACCTCAGTAAACAGGGATTCATATCAAAATTTGCAATAGTCTTTCTGAACACTATCGAAGCTGCTTTAAGAACGACATCCTTTCCATCCAAGTCACCCGCTTCTCTGAAGCGCTCAACACATGAGGAGCTGCCTGTGATTGGTCACGCTGACTGCTTAGGCCTTGGTGTTTTCTGTTTGTGGCCACTGTGTCATTTTGGAAGTGTGGGGGGGAAATAAAAAGAAACAAAAAAAACACCAACAAACAAACAAACAACGGCTCGGTCTTCTTACCTTCCACAGGTGGAAACATGTCAGTGCGCATGAGCAGACTATAGGGGGAGGGAAATAAAAGTGGACGGTGAGAAAGGATATGGGTTGCAGACCATTTTCAGGCACCAGCTGCGGGGCCGAGTGGTTTGCTTCAGGTAGAAGAAGACCACGGGGGCCAGGGTGGGGTAGGGCAGGCTCTCCTCGCCGCTGGCCGACGCCTCCTCCCCGGCGGTAGAGATCCCGTCGGGCGCGGGGGACGCCGGCTCCACCACGACCTCGCGCTCCCCGCATCCTATCCCGACCCCGGACAAGTCGTTGAGCCGGATAAAAGTCCTGGGCAGCGACGAGCGACCCTCCGAGTCCCTGGCTTCGGAGACCCCGGAGAGATCCCCCCCATCCTCTGCCATCATTCACCTCCTACAGACAAGCGGGCGACCATTGAGGGGTGATTGGACACTGACAAATTACGGAGGGCGGCTGCAACAGCAGCAGCAGCAGAGAAAACCACAACATAAAAACACCTGACTGCTTCCGCAGAACGGAAACGGACTCAACTGGCAAAACTTTAAATGTATAAGGTGGGAATCTAAACAGTGCCGGAACAGGACGCTGCGGTGGTGGTGGTGGTGGTGGTTTATTTTTGGGAACCTGGAGGGATTGCATAACCTTTATGCATCCATTTTAACTAAATGTATATTGTTACATTGCAAATCAACGCAGCTTGAACTTAGTTTGCTTAATAAAACAGTGTTATCAACGAATCTCCAACATTCCAAACCCAACTTCATTTCTTTTCATCAATAAAAAATTTGAAAGGGGGAGAAAGGAAAATCAACAGTCTGTTACCATCCCTTTTGCAAACTCTAGATCCATTCAAATAGCTACCATACAATTAATTAATTACCTGGAGATCGCAATGATCATAATCATCATCAAGGAGGATATTCTCCAACTGGATTTCTTACCTGAAATGGACTCGATGTGCGCCCAGAGCGCGCTCAGTCATCGCATGGAGGATTTTTGATGCCTTGACTATATAGTCCGAAACAGCGTGAGAAATCAATTTTACAAAAAAAAAAAAAAAAAAACAAAGAAAAGAGGAGGTGAGGTGGGGGTGATGAGCCCAAAAGATGTAGAAGAGAGACGCAAGGCGAGGAGAGGGGAGCAGCTGGAGCTCTGATTGTGTATTTTTGGTGCGTCCCCGGCTCTGGTAGTTTCCAGGTGCGCTGCTGCTGCTGCTGCTGCTGCGGCAGCAGCGGGGGTCTCCGCTCTCCGGTCTCGGGTCTCCCTCTCCGTGCGCCAAGGCAGCGCTCTCCGCTGTTCGAGCTCGTCCGGGAGCCTCAGCAAGACTTTATCCCGAGTTGGAAAAAGCAACTGTCAACTATGTCCGATTGCTTCCCAGGTAAAATACTGCGCACAAAAAAAAAAAAAAAAAAACTTCTCAGCGGCTCCCTCCTTCTCCCCCTCCTCCGTCCGGAGCTGATAGATAAACTGCTTCTCCGATGAGGAAAGAATAGACAAACTAGTCGCTCCTGCGGGTTTTTCTTCCTTCAAATGCAGATTTCACTACTTTTGGTCACATCCACTGGGAGCTTTTTTTTTTTTTTTAGTGTGTGTGCATATCCCATAGAAGTGTTTTCCTCCTCCGTCTCCTCCTCCTTCTCCTTCTCCCCCTTCTGCTTCTTCTCAAAGATCCATGGAGATGATGCCGCACATCCCGCAGCTCAGCGCGCTCAGCCTCCAACTACTTCCTTCCCGCTGCAACGGAACTCGAGAGCGACGCGGCAGCACCGCGTTGTCGCTGCACACTGAAGCCGCTGCGCTCGGTTCCGTCCATCAGCGGCGTTCACACAGCTGGATGGCGGTGGGTGGGTGGGTGGGAGTGAGCGGCGTGTGCGTGTGTGCGTGTGTGTGTGTGTGCGTGCGCGCGAGGATGCGGGCGGGGGATCCGAACTTCTTACAAACCCCGCCCCCCGAGCGCAGGTTGCGCGCCAATCACAGTGCGACCCGAGTTCTGCGCTCCTGCATCACTGGCGGAGCGGGACGTCCGTCCGGATCCCAGGGAGGAGGAGGGGGAGGAGGCAAGAGGAGTAGGAGGAGGAGGAGGAGGAGGAGGAAGGGTGGGGGGGAGGGTGGGGGGCGTGAAACAGCTGGAAAGTTATTGCCAGCCGACAGCCAATGAGAGGCGGAGGAGCGGAGGCATCTGTCGTTTGATTGCAAACTTTAAAATGAGGGAGAAGTCACATGACTCTCGAAAACAGGGGGGAAGAACACTTGGTGTTGGGAAAAAATAACGTAATTACAACAAAAAAAAAGTTCATCATTTTCTATATGAAATAAAAAAAAAAAGAAGAAAAATCTCTGTTTTTTCATGCAGGTTGCCTAGCGGTACCGCAGGCCCTGGAGGGGTGCTCTCACACACCGAGGCCACTAGGGGAAGATGTTTCCCCAGGCTTTTCTGCTCCACACACACACACACACACACACACACACACACACACACACACACACACACACACACACACACACACACACACACACACACACACACACACACACACGAGGTGAGAAAGGCTTACAGCATAAAGCATGCGGTTTAGGGGGGAAAAAGTAAACTAAAGAAAAAACCTGTGGCAAAGCAGAGTTACTCAGTAGTTAGCTGAAATTGTGTGTAAAAGGCTTTGCCCTGGATTTCATTGTTTTTGTGCCCATTCTGAGATTGCTTATAGGAGTTTTTTTCTTCTTCTTCTTCTTCTTAAGGGCTGTAATTGAGCAGCTTGACATGGTTGATTATCCCAAAAAATACTAGAAAAAAAACCCCAGCATATAAGTGTTTCCTTTCCAGCCTTAAGGGAAAACAACCAGTTTTTGGTTCCTGCATAGACTGACACACTGTTGTACCTTCCAGTGTATGAAAAGGGGGTTGTGGGGAAGTTTGGTGCGTTTCAGAGCAAACACCTGGCTGGGCGTGTCTTCACTAACAGGTATAGGTGTGGCTGCCCTACATGACATCGCAAAGGGGGTGATTTCCACTACAGCGTGCACATGTATTAGCACACATTTATTGCAAACACAGAGCAAAGAAAACAGTGAAACATTTCTATTTGCAAAACTCGCCAGCAGTCGGGAGACACGCTGGAAAACAATGGCAGGGCGAATTCTGGAACCACAGAGCTGTTGAAAATCCACTATAGATCTTACGCACTTGTATAATCTCAGCACATTACTCACCGCGTTGCGGCAGTACACTTTATTTTCATTACGGTGCATGATCATTGATCTGCGAGCGGGGAGCAAATCAATGAAGAGGGACCAATTTCTTTCTCATCGCATGTGTCGCAGCCAGCGCTTGTGTGCAGGGCCACGTATTAATCACCTGAGCTGTTGACGCTGCTCATTTCGAGCACAGGAAGACTGAGACTAAGGGCCATTTCCAATTCCTCCCTTAACTCCTCAATCTCAACCCTCGCCCTTAACCCTCAATCTTTGGCCCTCAATCTTGGCCCTGAATAATAAGTGTAAGAGCTTAGAAATGGGACACCCCTTAAGTGCAGTTACATCTTCAGACTGTGGGGGGCGGCCTTCCGCCAAAGCTACGTCCGGTCTGTCAAGAAGACGACGACGACGACGAAGAAGGAGAAGAAGAAAAGGGAAGAAGTCCTCCGTCGCGACACAACGATGTACACAAGTAACGTGAAGCCGGGACCGCCGGTCCGGTTGACAAACATCGTAAAGTAAAAAAAAAAAAAAATGTTACGCCACAACGATGTCAATAATCCATAAAAAAAAGTCTTAAACTAAGACAATAAAATGGTTTCGTAATATTTATATCTTTATTAACTAAGAAAATACTTCCATTTGTAGCTCGCTTTTTTATCGCCATATTTTTTCGAAGATGTCCTGGCGAAAAAACACAATGCCTTCTGGGTAGCCCTGACTCCCAAGGGTGGTGCCGGAGAATCTCAATATTGAGGGCGATACAGCCCTTAAACTCGTCCCTCAACTTGACGTTCTTAGAATCGGGACAGCACTTGCACTTCGCGGGAGCGCGCATTTTTGAGATTGAGGGTTGAGATTGAGGGTTAAGGGAGGAATTGGAATTCACCCTAAGAGTCACATGTGCACTCTTAAACTGAGAAAAAAAAATGATATTAACATCATCAGTATGTGCAGACAGATGGTGAAGATGCACAGTGGGTTGGCCAGATGTTTTAAGCAGAGAATAGCTTTGTCAGAATACTAAATAGTGAACAGAGTCCGTGGTTGTGCCATTTCAGTTTAAGGGTGATGCAAATGGAACCTGACAAGTCCTATGAAATCCTTTGGATTCATCCCATGTAAGTCTTGGGAAAAGCTTATGAAAGGCATTCGAAGAAAGGGGGTAAAGACTCGGAAGGGGATGCGGCGATCCGTCGATCACACTGACGCAGTGATTTGTTGCTGCTTAACATTAACCACGTGTGGGCCAGACAGCCAGTGGGCACGGTGGTGTTTCCAAGTGCAGGCCAGAGCTGGTTCAGAGTATAGAGCAAAAACAATGCCGTCCCACAGAGAAAAAAAAGCTTTTGGTCCCGCAAGCTCTGAATCAGCAACCCTGCTAATTTTGTTGCAGCAAACTTACAACTTTCGCTTCTTCTTTTAACCCCACTCTTTTGTCAGAGCAGGTTGGCTCAGTCACTTCGCAGTATCATGTCTCCCCGACCCCCACCCCCACTTCAGAGTTGATTGGTTGAGGAATGCACTGTCTAAAAATACTGTGAGTGTCGCAGCTACTGGCACCATTGCATTGAAGGTACGTTTAATAATCAAAGTTTTTTTGTAATGTAAAACAATTGGCATCTTTTCTCTCCAGCCTCCGTCAATAATACCTTGTTTGGGCTGATTACTTTATGTGCACTATTTGAACAGAGAACCTATTAAAACATATTGATCCACTGCCTGTATACATCAGGCAAGACCGATGCACTGTTCCGTATACGTAGCTGGACAAAAAGCAGAATGCGCTGAAAGAGCATGTGCAGAGAGAAGCATGTTAATATTACAATGACAGCGATTGCAATTGTTCTTTCTTTACTCATATACTGTAAATAAAGCAGTTCCATTTCAACACAGTTTCCCCCAGAACACTTCTCAAGGCGTTCTGTTATGAGTAGTTGATGGATGGTGTTTGTTAGCACGGGCCAATTCGAGCAAAGACCCCAATTTATCAGAGTGAGTGATCTTGGCTGTGGGGGAAGAGGGACACTTTCTTTGCCTCACAGCAACTCCACAGACCTCCTCACAAGCTGCAGAGTGTAAACAGACATTTGTAGCTCACGTAATTACTTACTGTGACTAAATGTTGAGACAGGTGTACCTCAGGAAAGGACAGAAAAAACATTTAAAAATTCATATCAATATATTGTTTTTTTAAAAGTTATGACAGTTGCAGAAATTAACTATTGACATGACTGATGTAACACATAGCTGCACTTTCATATGTGATTTGGTTTGGCCTACCTTCAGGGCCAATGGTGTTTCATAACTTTGACTTGTCCAAATATTTGGTTCAGAGCAACTTCAGGTCAATTAGAATAATAAAAGACAGTGAATAATAAAAGACAGTGAATGAATGTTTGTTGAATATTAACATTTAATAATGAAATACATTTCTACTAAAATTATTGGATATTTTTAAAACTTAAGCACTTCATAATCAGCTAGGGTAAGTTTTGAGATGACTTGATGATTCTTGCTACTGACCTATTTGCTTGGATCACATCCTGAGAAAGACCTGCTGATGCTGAAAATGTTAGAGCAGTCTTTCACTTATTTATATAGTTTGGTGAAACTGGAGGAAAGGCACCGTTCCAGCAGAAGAGCGGGAAAAAAGAAACATGTATATTAGATTATAGAAGTGGAGGTTTCCCTTAAGGTTAAACCTCATTGTGTGCTGGAGATGTGATAACAACCGCTAAACAAATCGCAGACGTTTCAAAGCCTAGAACAAAGCTGATGGAAAGAACAGAAGGTGGTTTCTCCAGCAGTACTTTCTGTTTATCTGCCACATGCTAAAGAAAAGAAAAGAAGCGTAGCCGTTTACCTTAGCTCACATGCCATCCAAGACAACACAGTAACACAGTCTGACTCATGTGCCGTGTCCTTGTGCGTGTGACGGCATAAATGGGGTCCCTAAGAGGGTCAACAACAATATCAGTCATTTGTAAACAAAAGATCACTTCCAATTGAAAAATGTTAAACACCAGACCCCAGACTACACACAGGCTCAAAGCTTTTCCATTCATGCCAGCCCACCTACCAAAAAAAAAAAAAAAATCAGTGATACTGATTCACGTGTTGGTAACCTTGGTTACAGAGCAGAGAAGCTCGGAGAGGAACATTTTCAACACTTCATAAATTATATCCCTGTAATGACACAGAGCCAAGAAAAATAACGACAGCAGAGGGAGAAGACGGGAGGGAGAGAGGACATGAAGAGAATTAACAAATGAGAGAAAAACGCAGGTGAGAAAATAAAGGGAATGAAGGAGTGCGGAGGAAAGGACGGACGCCTCGGATGGGCAGGGACAGTTGGTGTAGGAGAGCAATGTGGACAGGTGGGGGAAAGTTAGACGGTCACCAGAGTGGCTGCTCAATAATGTGGCATGGTGGATAATGGACAGGTGAAGAGACAGGAAATCTACACATTGGAACTGTTTTTCCTTGGATTTCCTCCCCTCCTCGCCCGCCGCTAGGCTAATTATGCAGCAGGTTTTCACTTTTTTTTCCCCTCCACCAAAGTAAATTAATAAGTTGTCACTGCAACACTGTCGAGACAGAGGGTGAAAGGAGGGATGAGGGGACGGGACCCTCGGAGCTTTCATCTCCCATTCCTCTTTGAGCCTCCTCCAGCTCTGGCAGCGCCGGCGCCCACGGAGACCCCACTCCGCCAGTCACCCCCAAGACGAGCTGCTCCTCCCGGGGGGGCTGAGGCAGGGCCGTGTGAGGCCACGCTCTGCTGCCTCCGCTGCTAATAGCTGAGGGTAGAGACGGTTTAACACAATCGCATTGCCACGGAACAAGACGGGGAAGTCCGGACAAAACGCCTTCCAGGGCGGCGTCATTTAACAAATGCGTTGTATCTGCCTGTGTAAATTTAAGTGGTAACCGCACAAATGCAAATCGAGTCAATGTATGCGGTTTGGAAGACGTGTGCACATGCTGGTATGGGTGTTTACATGCACACCTTCAGATCTTATATAATTAGATCACTGCATACATGAATAAACAAAGTATTCCTCTGGAAATTCTGGATTTAATATCCTCATTATGAATACTAAGCCCAGGTTAACCACAATGTTTTTCATTCTTATAATTGCTCTACTAGATAATAATATTCACCATTAGCGCTTCAAGAAATGGCTCTCGGAGGAAATGGAGCGCAGAGGCCTTGGCACATAGGGTGAGATTGCTTTTTGTCACGCAGATTAAAACTATTTTTCTGAAGTGAAAACAGGGCAACAAAAAAAGGCATCACGCAATCACCAACCATGATGGCTTCTACAGGCACACTGTCTGTGTTTCAATGTCAGACATACAGTACAACACGCAGATTATACAAAACCCAAAGTCAACATGGAAATGTATCATAAGCCAGTCTGGCTGGTCAGGTCGTTGCTATTCTGTCCTCTCAGATGAATCACTAGCGTCAGTAAAACAGCCTCCAACTGTCCCACCAACCTGATGCGGTGCACCTTCAGTCTCAAAGATCTTTAGTGTGTAATATTTGGAGATTTTGAAGCAACATCAAGTCGTTACATTTCAGACTGCAGTGTCTTTCACTCTCCATCCCCTCCTGAGCATGCCAGTGAACTACAGTGGCCTGCACACCCAAACCCGGATTCCTCATCCACCTTCTTCTTCGTTGGTTTATTTGAAGATGCGAGCAGTTACCCCAATTACAAAACATTATGTCAGGCAGGCAGGGTTGTCCACACTAGCTTCCATAAAAACATGGCAGTGCCAGATGGCAGCTAACTGGGAGCAAGACCCTTGCTGTACTTATATTCTTATATATGATAACCGTTCTATGGGTAGAAAAACCAGATGACTTTTATTGTACTGTGAATATAAACTTTTATCAAAAATGTATGGGCAGTATATTAAGTTATAACTGATCTAAAAACCATAAATCAAGCCAAATATTACAAGCTGGACCTTTAATATTTAAAATCCCCAGAGCATCCGGTTAAAACCTTCACCTTGTTTCTGATGTAAATTTGTTTCGTATCTGGTGTTAGGTGTTGTCATGCATTCCAAATCTGAACATTCTGTCCTTACGTGTCCTTTAGTAGTATACATCTGGTGTGTAAAGCCAAATAGCCTGACGTTCACGAAATAAAAATAGCAGTTGGACATTGCCCTGCGACTCTGTACGGTTTGGAAAAACCGCAACTGCGTCACAGAAAACCAAAGTAATATGCAAGAAAATTGGATGTCTTTGAAAGGTTTATGTACAGCACCGGAGGCCATGAGTCCAGATCACATGATCTGATAGCTAAACCATCTTGCACACCCTGTGGTTTTTGGCTGTCCTGGACACAAAGAAATATCATTGGGTATTTATATTAGCTATGTCTGTGTATCATCACAAACTTTGGCCTGTTCAATCTGGATATCATACACAAGTTTACTTAAAGCCGAGTCCCAAAGTGTGACGAGCAATGAGCAATACCAAGTTCAAAAACTTTTTTGTTTGAGGGTGGGTGAGTGTCAACCGTCCAGACTGATGGCTAAAGTCGGGAAATGTGGATGAAGAGCTGGATATGTTCAGTCACATAGGAGGAGAAGTGATCAATCACTCCCACGAAGCAATGGTATTGACTAGTTCTGGACACACATTTATTGCAAGCAATAAAACACAAACAGAGAGACTCTCTTGACGTCAATGTTGTCTACAGACTCAAATCAGCCCAAAAAAATGTGTGCAGCAATGGACTCACACAATCAACAAACATAATTTTGTTGATGCGGTCTAAGTTATCTTGCTAACTTTTCACCTTAAAAAAAAAAAAAAAAACTGCAACAGACATAACAACCTGGTGATTGTGACTGTCAGGTGATAGGTTTTTGCATTTAGCATCAGGTCAGCATGTCTGTATACTGCTGATATTTAGTCAATAAGGAGTCACTCGTGTGGTAATGTTGGTTAGCCAGCTAACAAGCAGCTAACAACAACATGGGTGTGTTGGTTGCTCAATGTCTGTTTGTACTTCAGAGTTAAAACAAAATAGTAAAAGTAGTGAGAGAAACACAAAGCAAACCAGAGAGCACACGACAACCACAACAGAGCTGATGCAAAAATTGTTTTATGGAAACAGTTTTGGAGTTTAACTTGACACTAGGAACATTTAGCTCATCTGACCTGTGCCGCTTGCGTCTTTCCAAATGTTTCCATAACGCTTGGATGAATGAGGAGACCAAAGTGTTCCACAACCCCATTCATAAAAAAAAAAAAAAAAAAAGCTTGTGTGCCATTCTTGACAGTAATCACTGGAATCTTCCCTCCTTCCTTTGGCTGGTTTTGTTTCATTTTTACATTGCCTTGTTAAGATGCATCAAACCATTTTTCACTTCAAAAGACTAGACTTGCCATTTTATGGAAACACATAAAACGAGTGCACAAGTGTGCTAACAAATGAGTAAGGAACTTCCAACAAACAAGTTCACTGAGTCTTTTTTCATCAATGTCACACAAACAACTCTCTCAACTTCCCACTGTGCTTTAACAAACTAAGACATTTTGCCAAGACATCCGTCCCGACACAGACCTTCCTTCGTTAAGGGCCCAGGACTAATGAGGTGCGCTGACATTGTGCATTCAGGGGCATGTGTGTGTCTCAAAACCTCTGACCTACGAGATGAACATACAGCTGCTACCTGCCAACTGCATCTGACAAGCGTCTGCCCACGTGCCTATCACAAGTCCAAATGAGTTCCACCATGGGCAGATAGTCACAACAGACACAGACACACATTATCAAACACAAGCGCACTTTGAGACAGGGTATGAACAGGGGGACTGTGTCAGAGGAGCCTGGTTAAGACTGGCCTGAAGACTTGAGAACAGGTTTGGGAACAAACTGCTGGTGTGCGGAGACCTTCAACTCCTGCGGAGGGAAAACGAAACGAGGGCTTCGTGATTAGCACAGCCTTCCCTAATTGTGTCAAGGCTCCACTTGCACACACTCCCGTTTCCAGCAGACGTCAGAAATGAAATGTAGACCTTTAGAAGTGCAGGTTACCAAGAGATGATTAAATAAGAGACCAGAGTCCTTGTGTTTCTCTCAAACAATTTCCCCAACCTCAACGAGGGAGATCAATGTTTCCGTTGGCAAGACGGCTCTGGTGGGTGTTTTGAATTATTCGAATGACGGAGAAGCGCATGGGGTATGGGTGGAGAGCGCGTGCGTGGGTGTGTGAGACAGAGGAAAGCAAGAGAGGAGGAAATACGCGAAGAATAAAGGAGCTGCTGTTCTCTTGATGTTCTGGTCCTCCTGTCCGCCATCATTCTTGCTCTATTTTATGCTTAAAAAGCTCAGAAATTGTTCAACAAAATAACTGGAATGACCCCATGAACATTCACTTGAAAGCAAAATCCTTTAAAAACACTGGTTTATCTATTTATGTGCAGAGAAAGGGACACTGTTTGTTTCACAGTTCAGCTATAGAATGGTTGCTAAACAAGAACTATGTTGCTGATACTACATGTCTATGCCAACTATTCAAATAATATATCTGCTTTGCTGCCATTTGGTTCCTTGCAGCGGGGGGGAAGACAAACAGAAAAATCTGCCATCCATCACCAACCTTCTATCAAAGCAATGAACATATTTAGTTTAGTTTATGATTTATAATTAACACAATTTTACAGTACATAAAATAGCAACATTAAAAGAAAACAACACTATTCTATTTGCATGTTTGGAAAGAGGAGGGAACAAACATAATGCTCCTCCTTCAGCTCAGCGCTGCATAGCTCAAAAAACAACTGTTGTTGCACGAGCAAGACTTGTAGCTTAAAAAAAAGGTTTAAAAAAAAAATTTTACTCCAAATGGCCATGGAAGGCCGTCCGATCAGACTTTTTTTTTGTTGTTACCGATTGTCTGCATAGCCTTTGGGTGGTATGCAAGTTTTAACCAGCAGTCTTTTACGACCTTCTCTTTGAGAAGTAAATATGTCTGACTTCAGGTGGGTGTCCAGAGTTCCTGAACTCTTGTTGCTTCCCTTTCGCTCCCGCAACCCCAGCGCCGCCCGAATTATGTAAATGAGGCCGCCTCGTTCATCACAGGGCTGCGATGAAGCTGGCCAGACAGGAATGTCATCTGGATGCAGATCAGAGGGAAGGAGGGGAGTGGTACCAGAGAAGCAGATGTAGTATCGTAGGTGGGAGAACATTTCCATAAGCCACTGAAAAATTTGGGCCTGAAACGCAACACTTGGAAAGTCGTACCGTCAGATGGATGGGCTTTTAAACCAAAGGGTTCAAAGACATTTATTTGTGTGTGGTCGTTGCTTTTCTCTCAAAGAAAATATACACAAAGGTACAACCTGTTCCTCAGCAGGTTCTCTGCTGTCATTGTGGTCACACTTTATTAATCTGTGCAAGACACGCAGAGATGTGTGTGTGTCTGCGTGCGCGTGCGTGTGCTTGGGAGCAATCTGGATGGCCTTCGGTTATTTTCTAGCAGTCTGGAGAGAGTTACAGCCACAATCGCGAGAAGCCACGCAAGTGCTCACTTTCTGCTGCGGATTGTCCAAAAGAGAAATGATCCGCAGCTTTTATCCATTTTCTTTGTGCTCACCGCACTGTTTAGAATTTGGATGTCTCATTAAAAAGGAATTCCACTCTCTACTTTATCAATCTTATTTCAAGGGACTGGGAGCTTGTGAAGTAAGTAGCTTGCAGCTGTGACATTCCTGTAGAGGATTGAGTTTTGGTTTCCTGACTAAATATCGCAGCTATTTTGCGGAAACGACGGTGTGCGTCGCTTGTGAAAACGCGGTAAAATCTACAGGACAGGACAACTCCAGGTTGCTCAGCTGAAACCTGGCCATGACTCATCGAAATGAGGGAAAATGGGTCGCAGGCAAAGATACAGAGACAATGGTACAGAGTGTTAAAGGTTTGAAAAGTTTAAGCTAAGTTGAATGCTGTAGATGTGTATTTTTAAAGAAGCTGTATGAAAAAAAAAAAAGCCTCATCCATATCCAACTACATTGTCATTACATTTCTGTCTGCCAATTGTCTATAGCTTTCTGGGATACAGTTGCTCAAAAAGCACCCCTAACAGAAGGTGTCTTCAAACTAAATTGGCAAGGCAAAAGTTTTTTCTAAAGCTCTGTTTTTGGTGACCTAAAAATCTGTTTTCATGTGGATTAAATGCCAAACCACAAAGACAAAGCTATGTTTGTTAGAAACACACACACACACACACACACACACACACACACACACACACACACACACACACACACACACACACACACACACACACACACACACACACACACACACACACACACATATGCATGGACAAAGCCAGAGTGCCGGGCTTTCCTGTGTGCCAATCGATTATTCGAAAAATTACAGACAAATCTAAGGAAATAATGTAGAGGACACCATAGAAATGAATAAAGCAGAGACGTTTCATCTCATGTTGCTGCATGGGCGCGGCTCAATGCAGTCAAATTTGATTCAAATTTCCAATAAAAGAGAATTAGAACTCTCTAGACTCGGAGGAAATTCAGCTAAGCCCAAGGCAATGAAGACTAAGTGTACAGTATCAGTGTAGGTGAAAGCGGTCGTGTCATTATAGGACCCGTTTCAGCTCCGCAACATGACATTCAGTCAGTGAGAATGCAGCAGTAATCCAATCGTCCGTGCACCTTGCACTTCTTGCAGAATATTAAAGTTATGTTTGAAATTAACACAGTAAATCTCTGAGGGGTTCACATTACAGGAGCCATTTGCGATGCATCAGCTCAGAACTCGAGGAATTATTTGTACCGAGATGGGTCACATTGATCGAGTTGCTGTTGGGACTGGCTTTGCAGCAAGTTCAATCATCAGCTGAAAATTCAATAGCAAGAATGACACCCTGAGTAGATAGCATCAGCGACTCTTGGTTTCTGATGGTCCGCCTTGAACGAATCGAGACACAAAATGTCTCCTTGTGAGTGACTTTAACTCTCCTGTGAACAAGCTTTTAAAAATCATGAGCAAATCTTACTTTTTGATCCCGACTCCAGTCACCTTACGCAATGAGTTTTCCATGAAGCACTGTGGCTTCAGGAATAATCGTATCTCTGCTAACATGTAGCTGATGTGTTTTAATGTAGCAGGCTAACAGTTATTCCATGGTACAGTCCACACCAATGTTTAGCGTTTTCTCTGTTTCATTTTCATTTGTCACTGGGGTGGAATTTTGAGATTTTGTGAGATGTCAGAAAACTGAGCATATCAGTGACACTTTGTCTCTCAACAATGACTGTTTGAACAAAATCTCCAGATCCATCAGAGGATAAAAGTTACATTTTCATACAGGGTGGATCTCCTGAAGTCAATGGGACGCACCAATTGATAAGAGTCATTGCATGTGCATCATTTCATAATAGCTGTCAATAGTGCTTTATAGTAATATTTACATCCCCCCCCAGTGGCCGATTTATCTGATGTCATTACTCCTGTTCAAATTATATCCAAACGTTACTTCCTTCTTGGATAAATGGGTGTGGGCCGTGTTCAGGGAATTTGTCAATACTAAGTGTCCATACTGGCTTTTTCCTCAACCACAGCTGCTCCGAATCACGAAGCATCATCTGCTAACGATAATCATCCGTCTAGGCATCTGTCACACAAAATCTTTTAATAGTTCCCACTGGAGACCTGCCTTGCCAGTTTACTCACAGTGCAGGCAAGAATTCTTTTGGATGGAATGGAACGGCTTGCTGCTGATAACTGGTTCAATATGGAAATTGCGTGCAATGTTATGGTCCATTAACTTCTGAACAATCAAACTGATTTAGCAATCAAAATTCTCGAAGGACGCCAGCACATGTCTGTGTGCCCACATGGCAGTGCAACAGTTTTTGGAATATGTTGCTTCATATTCTTCACGGGGTGTTTCTGCTGCCTCTTCTCCAACCAGAAGCATTACGGGTTAGAATATTAACCCAGTACTGGTTTGAGTGCAGCATCACTTGCTATAGCAGTTTTTAATACTACAGTCTCAAGTGAGATTTGTGCTGTGTAAGTAGAACAAACTCCATTGGTGACCAAAGTGTACACAGTGGCACAGTTAGCATGCTGACAGCTTTCCATAGTCAGTGATATTATAAAGGAGTATCAATGGTTAAGCGATCTGACAGAAATGATATGGAAACAAGTCAAATGTATTCTTTTGTCAGGCCAGTTCAAATATGTACCGTCAGTCTCCCTTCTGACTGTTTAAACCGTTGCGCCGTCCAAGCATTTGTCTACTTGGCAGACCGGACCCCAGTTCACAGCAGAGGTGACCACTGTGAAGCTGGCCCTCAGCGCACTTTAGCGCTCAGTGCTGGAGCCACAACAGCAGATGGCCATAGCCTGTTGACATTTGACCATCACTACTCTCCCTCCATTTTTTGTCCTCTTGAAGCTGACACACCCTGCTGTTTACACGTGTCCACAAATGTCAGCAAATGTCGAGGAAATGTCAAGGACTCGGACATGAAGTTCGGATGGTGGGAGTCTATGCGTGCAAGTGTGCAACGCTATCGTTTTGCCTTCTGTTTAGCTTTCACTACTCAAAAAGGATCAACCGTCAGTTTTTTGGTCGTTTCCTTTGGCATTTGTCCCATGACAATGATAAGGGTGACTTGCAAGGTGGAATATTTCACTTGTCCATGAAATGCATTGACCCTGATGCTGTAAAAAGTCAGCCCATAGATTCATATTCAGATACTTTATTCTTCCTAGAGGGCAATTCATTTTTGCAACCGTCCTGTCCATAGCAAATAGATAGTATGAATAGATTAAGACGCGCTCTGGAAGGAGATGGGTGTAAAATAGGTGGTAAGATATGGGCCAATCATTTTCTATTAGCAATGGAGCCAGCTGGTAACTTCCGGTAAATATCTCCTCAACAGATGCAGCTTCATCTGGACACTTTTGCTTTCACGATATCTACTGAGGATAAATCTGTCAATCAAACTGTCACACCGAAGGACAAAAGAAAAATCTATAGTCACTCACAATGATGCAAACATTAAATAGTCAACGTGCAGTAACATTGCACGGCAAATCGTGGCTTTGCACTGCACATACACCAAAACAAAACGGGTTGCTGTACATCCCTAATGGCTTCCAGTGAAGCAAGCACTGCAATCCCACTGAGCAAGAATGTAATGGGTACACGCCGAGGGCTGTGGCGTCATTGTCTTCTATTGATGTCATGGTGATGTTAGTATAGCAAAATTAGCTATTAGCTTTATTGCATGAAGCTCTTTTGAAGGGTTTCTTCAGTATTTCACTAACTTGCTTGTGTACCGGACCTAAAGACACACAATTCTGACCCCTTTATTTAAAAACAAAAGGATTACTACAGTTTTTATGATCTGGAGTTGGACATAAAAAGAAGAAGTTTAATCATTTGTACCCCACCACTTGTCTTAATGCAACTGCTCGTGTCTTTCTCACCAAGCATGATGCAAAACCATGACACAGAGTAAGAGAGGTTGGTTGGAGAGGACAAGGAAGGGAAAAAGGGAATTATGGAGTTGGGCAGAAGGGAAGGAAAGAATTAATGAGCATCTTCTCGCCCCTGCTTTCATCTAACTAGGCTAACATGATAAACTAGTCATGCTGTTCGCCCTCAGCCTCCATTGCTCTAGTTAACTCCCAATTCAACACACAAACCGGATCCGGCATCGTTTGATAAATGTATAGGGACGGTAGTGAGAGTTAGATGGAGAGTCTCTGTTGCATGGATAAAATGCTGACCAAATTCTGATTTCGCCTTACTAGTGGTGGTAGCGGTGGTGGTTTCTAAAATGTAATAAAACAGCCGAAAAGCTGTTTTTTATTACAGACATGCCCGTGAGGCCGGCATTGGCATCAGTTTGCCAGACATGAAAATGAAGCACAGTGATTGATAGACCTCTATTTCCTGATGAATGGGAAAATATGAACTCAATTTTGTACTGTGGTCAACAAATTAAGCAAATTCTTGTCTGATGCCTATTGCAAGTGTCTGGAAGTAAAAGGAAGACGTCATAGTAATCCTATTTTGCATTGCCAAACATTTTGACAAGTAGAAACTTCAGATTTTTTTATGTTACTGGAAATTTTATTAAACTTGTGATGGGTCTGTGAAAGTGTCTGTTTTCTAAATATAGCAACATACCACCCCAGAACCAAATCAACCCCACCACCCCATAATGATTACATATTCACTTTCACTTGTGCATTTACTTTATGTAAGCTTACTCATTTTTTATGTTTGAAAGTTGCTTGGAAAATAAGAAAAAATAAATGTTTCGGAGGGCATAGTGGCTATAGTAATGGTATAGTAATGCAAAACTGTACTGTACTGTAAAAAGATGACAAAAGTGTACTTTATCACTTTGCACTCACTGCCATCTCACATTTCTATTTGTTTTTACGACCTTACTAGGTTTGCAGAAATTCATACAATCTAATTCACTGCAATATATTTGATGATATTTTCATATAGAAACTATTTTTGTCTTTCAACTGAGTGCACCGTGGAAATGCTGAACCAACGTTGACTCTCGTCTTGCTCTGTTGTGTTCCAGTATTTCAGATGGATATTGGATATCGAAGTCGTACAGTAAAACCCAAACAGCAACCCATGAGGATCTGTTGGAATCTGCAGTTGTTTTCCCTGTTTACCCTTCCTGTTGTCGTCCGTCTGTCAGCCGGCCTGGGAGGGATCTTAAACATGATCAGCGACACCTGCTCCCTTGACTCGCCTGCCACTGGTCCACCTAGTTGCATTCAGCTCGTCTATGCCTGTATTTAAACCTGGTCTGATCACCTAGCCGCTGCCAGTTCGTCAGTTACTTCCACTCTACTCTCGATGCGGAGGAGCAGCGGCTCTACTCCGAGCTCCTCCCGGGTGGCCAAGCTTCTCACCCTGTCCCTCAGGGTACGCCCAGCCACCCTGCGGAGGAAACTCATTTCGGCCGCTTGTAGTCGCGATCTTGTTCTTTCGGTCACTACCCAAAGCTCGTGACCATAGGTGAGGGTGGGAACGTAGATCGACCGGTAAATCGAGAGCTTGGCCTTTTGGCTTAGCTCCTTCTTCACCACGACGGACCGGTACAGCGACCGCATCACTGCAGCCGCCGCACCGATCCGCCTGTCGATCTCACGCTCCATCCTCCCCTCACTCGTGAACAAGACCCCGAGATTCTTGAACTCCTCCACCTGAGGCAGGATCTCCCCACCGACCCGGAGAGGACAAACCACCTTTTTCCGGTCGAGAACCATGGCCTCGGACTTGGAGGTGCTGATTCTCATCCCAGACGCTTCACACTCGGCTGCAAACCGCCCCAAGCGCACGTTGGAGGTCCTGGCTCGATGAAGCCACCATGACCACATCATCTGCAAACAACAGAGATGCAATCATGTGGTTCCCGAACCAGACTCCCTCCGGCCCCTGGTTGTGCCTAGAAATTCTGTCCATAAAAATGATGAACAGAACCGGTGACAAAGGGCAGCCTTGCCGGAGTCCAACACGCACTGGGAACAAGTCTGACTTACTGCCGGCAATGCGAACCAGACTCCTGCTCCGATCATACAGGGACCACACGGCCCTTAACAGAGGGCCCCAGACCCCATACTCCTGGAGCACCCCCCACAAGATGCATCGAGGGACACGGTTGAACGCCTTCTCCAGATCCACAAAGCACATGTAGACTGGTTGGGCGAACTCCCATGAACCCTCGAGCACCCGGTGGAGAGTATGGAGCTGGTCCAGTGTTCCACGACCCGGACGGAACCCGCACTGTTCCTCCTGAATCCGAGGTTCGACTATCGGCCGTATCCTCCTCTCCAGCACCCTGGAATAGACTTTACCGGGGAGGCTGAGGAGTGTGATCCCTCTGTAATTAGAGCACACCCTCCGGTCCCCCTTTTTAAAGAGAGGAACCACCACCCTGGTCAGCTAGTCCACAGGCACTGTCCCCGACCACCACGTGATGTTACAGAGACGCGCCATGAATAAATCATCGTTTGTTAAATCTGCATTGTGGGTCCAGTTTTGTTTAAACCTAACAGGGTCTGAGGTTGATGACGACAAACAAGTAACACAGTTTCAATGTAGTTAAACTGCTGCCTCACAGAATCTCTTCTGCCATTACATTCCATGCTATTAAATTTTTTGGGGATAAAGACTCCAAAATCCACTTTTCTTCATCTTCCATAGATTTATTCAAAAGCAACAACTTGAATATGTTGTCTTTACTTTCTTTAGGTTGCAGGTATAGTGGTTCCTGAATATTTTATGTACCCCTTTGTTTTAAAGAACATTGCTGGACATGTACTTTATTCCCACGCAGCAGCTCTACGGTGCAGTGCCAGAGTGAGAAATAAACAGTGCAGGAGCAAAACGATAACGATCGCACAGCTTGACTGAATGAGAGCAGTTTAAAGACAGCAGTAAAAACTAGAGTAAGGCAAGAGAAGAGAGGGAAAGCATGCACTGTATTCAGCACCGTGACAGTTATCATCTCCCTCTCTACTGGAATTGTGGTTTTGGATTTACTGGATCTATGGCTTCTACATACTGCACGTCGAACTGTATTTTGTCCCATTCCCCTCCACAACGTGGCAAAAGTAAGAACTGAGCTGCTGTTGACCAACTATAATAAGCTTGACATCTAAATTAGTTTAAAAAGGACAACTTACACAGATAAATTAGCTTAAAACTTTAAATCCCTTTTAATAAATTGGTGGCTAGTAATTTAACTGCGATTGTATTATTTTGGAAAAGCAACCAAGTTCCATCTCTCCGTGGAAAACAAAATGGAGAGATGCAACAGAGTTGATTTTTTCCAAATGAGTTAAACCTAAAACTTCTTTATAACCACAATTTCGGTGAACACCATTATTGTGGTACCATTTTTATTGCAATGACTCTATTACCTGTGCACCGCCACGGAGGGCGTCAGCAGGCCCGACAGCAACTGGCTGGATGCGCTCGGATGCTCCTGACTGCCTTTGACGTGCTGCTGCAGCTGATAAAGTCTGAGCCACGGTCCAACACTGGCGTCCGCCCACGTCTGTTATGTGCTGTTGCCAAAATGTCACAGTGATGGAGACAGAGGGACAGACAGAGACGTTGAGCGAATGGGAAATTGGGGCGTAACGCTACGCAACCAGTCGCTAAGTTTTGTGTTGTTTAAATTAGGCAAAAGTCAGTCTTTACTGTGGAGACACAGAAGCTGACAAAAAAAATAAAAATTGAAGCAACAGAATTTGATAAGAAATTACATAATATTCCATCCATCCTGTTAGGCTGGGACTCAAGGCAGGACTCAGACGCAGAGGGTAGTGAGAGGCAAAGATATTTATTGAACCGAACACGCGATACACCTCTAGACCAAGTGATCAAAATAACCAGGCTGTGAAACTCCTAGGGTACCTAATCTATGAAACCAAAAGGGCAAGATATAAGTTGCTCGAGGGGCGAGGATGGGGAAAAACAAGGGATAAACTAAAAATCCCTCCAAAGGAGCAAAACGGGGGCAAGCTACATATAACTAAGGATAAACCTAGACTAAAACGGATCAAAACCAAAAACGCTCACTGGGAGGAAGGCAAAAAGGGCTAATAAAGTAGAAACGAAAAATCACTCTCCAAGAGGGGCTAAATAACAGAATCTCAGAAACAATTAACTAAACTTTGACTCAGAACAAAAATTATCAATAACAAAAAAAATCTTACTGTGAGTTTTTCTTGGGCTGTGGCAGGGCGCTAGACGTGACAACACAAGACACTCTGGCACAAGACAAGGGAGACACTGACTATTTAAACACATGAGGTGATGAGGCACAGGTGGAGACAATGGGTAATCGGGTCAGACGCACAGGTGGCACAAGAGGAGGGGGAAGTGATCTGAAATGAGAGGAAGGTGAGTAAGGGTGTCAAAATAAAACAGGAAATGACAAGACAACACCAAGACAAGACGCAACCTCACCGCAGTGTGACACATCCATCTTCTATACCCGCTTATTCCAATTCAGGGTCCCGGGGGTCTGCTGGAGCCTATCCCAGCTGTATTAGGGCGAACATAATAATAATAATAATAATAATTATGATAATAATAGTAATAATAATAATAATAATAATAATAATAATAAATAATAATAATAATAATAAATTTATGAATTAAAAAAAAGTAAGGCAAGGTGGTATTGAGTCCGTACAATAAGTTACATCCTATTGGATTTATTTAGGTTGAACTAATTACAATGTTGTCTTTCACAAACATTGAATAAAAGTCTCGGTTGACTTTGTTGGTGCCTCTTTAATTTGGCACTACAGTCAACGCCGTGAGATATTGCTAAATTATTCATATTTCAAACAACAATGCTGCTTCATTAAAGTCTGACAGCAAAGTTTTAGAGTGCAAATAGTGGAACTCTAATGACTTTGATACATTTCGGTGGCGTTGGAGAATAAATGACCCACGATTCTCACAGGGTGTTCAGAACAGCCAGGAGCCTTGCTCGATGGAATGAATGAACAAATGATCATGTCTGGTGATCATTTTCATTCCTCAGGCTTCCTGTCTCTTGGCGGAGGCTGGTATTTCCCACTTTAAGCAAAGGAACAAAAGCGGCAATGATTTAGGAACCAGACCTTTACATGCCAGATAAACAGAAATACTGACATGACTCATTCCCTCCATGTGTTTGCATGTTTTGACTTCATTCCTTACTCGCGTTTTGCTGAGCAGATGCAGAAATGTTGAAAATAAATAATAAATAAAAAAAGACAAGGGAGATGTTGTCTTTTTTTTATATATAGAATTGAAAGGCCTTTGCGTGTGGAGTTTGCATGTTCTCGCTGTGTCTGCGAGGGTTCTCTCCAGGTACTGCGACTTCCTCCCACAGTCCTTAGACATGCAGCAAATTGAGAAACCCTAAATTGTCCATAAGTGTGTTTTTGTGTGAGTGTGAGTGATTGTTCGTCTGTCAGCGTGGCCGTGCCACTATAACTGCTAACACTATAACTTGTCCAGGGTGTATCCCTGCATTCGCCCCGTGGCAGCTGGGATAGGCTCCAGCAAACCACTGCCACCCTGAGTGCAGCAGAATACAAGTTTAGAGGACGAATGAATGAATGAAAAAAAAGTCCTATATTTTAGTAACTTTTTTTTTTTTTTTTTTAATCCTGGATTCCATTGCATTTGGAAACTTCACATGATTTATTAAAAACAAAAAAGAAAAAGAAAAACACCATTGAATTCCAAAATAAAAACAGTAGTTTACAGCTCCTAGCAAATACTCTCAGCTTTAACTTGCTGTTGAAACCTTTGCTTTGTTAGACCTTCCACATGTTGGGAAAGAGGACAGATGGAATGGAAGGCTGGCTGGTGTTCTCACTTAACTAGGAGACATCTTGGAATAAGTATGAATTCTGCAGGGTGCATTCTGGGTCCAAGCACCCAGCAGAGACTTAAGCAATATTTGTGCTCTACTGTGAGACGAATGCGGTGTCAAAATAGCAACAAGTCACGCGAGCACCCAACAGGCAAGACATGAATTGCCGCTCCTGGGTCCCAGTGCCCTGTGTGGCACTGAAAACACACACACACCACTGAAAAGTGGAGAACACCAAAGAAGTAGAAGAGAGTTGGACTTTTAATGTTCATGGGGAGATGACAAATTACTGTTGGAAAATCTTAGTAAACTAAGTTTGCATCATACACGACCTTCAATTGCATGTGAAAATAAAACTCTGCAATGTTTACGCAAACACACAGAGGCAACATGGAGTTACCAGATGCCTCTTTGCCACTGATGGACAAACGGAAAACACACCAGAAACAAAGCCATCCTTGGACGTTTCTCCTCAGCAACTCGCTTTGTTGCCGTTCTCAGCCCCCAGTGGCCGCATTCTAATGCAGACCAACTGAAACCCCACTTCCACATCTGATACTAAGCACAGTCGTGGATGCACAAAACTTCAGATACCCCTTGCTTTGCGGGGGCTTTGTTCCAGGACACACATTTCTGAACACATAAGCTCACAGTCTAACCATGGGACCGCTGAGCACAGTCCGTATCCACATCAGAACAGTCCTTCAACCTGTGTAAGCACAGGAACCCAGCAGAGAAAAAAAGAGAAAGAAATCTCCCATTAAAAGAGCAGAAGCTGCAGCTTGCAGCTTGGATGTGTGGAGGCATCACACCATGATGATGTAAGGCTTGTGAAACTCCCATCAGCCTCAACTGTTCTTGGTAATCAGTGCTCATTACACTAAGTTTGCTTGCCAAAATCACTTGGCAAGATGTTGGATTCACTTTTCTTTCTCCTTAATTTGAAAAGTATTTTTTGGTCTTTATTCCATCACTATTATTTCAATCATTTAAATGAATTGCTTCTTGGTTAGAAGAAGCTCCAGGTCCCAGGCTATAAATACAAAGAGAGCTCATTATACTTTGTGAGTGCTTTTCACTGACTTCCACTACTGCCAAAATTAAATTAGATTGAAGATTATGTCATTTAACCACTCCAGTGCTACAGGAATTGGCTTCAAGTTAAGGCGCTTTAATCACAGTTTAAGCTGCACAGTTAATAAGTCACGTTTTTACGCTGACCTGTAAAATCAAACGTGAATGCTGCTCTGGATTTGCGTGTGTCAGCATACAAGACAATCCACCATCTGCTGTTCACTGTAATTTCAGTCATATATTTTTTTTTTTCTTCCAGCTGGCTGGGTATTTGACTTCACTGCTCCCAGAATGCAAGCTTAAACCCTGGTTAGAGCTATTAAAGAGAGTTAATACCTAAAAGTATAATTTCAGATTTAGCACTGCGCACTTTCAGTCTTCAGTCTTTTTTGTAAGGGGTTACAGCAGAGAATATTAGAGCATCTAAAGTACATGTGGTTAGTTCATTTCCTCATTTGGGTTAACTTAAACATTTTTAATAATAGTAAAGGAAAGAAACAAGTACCACTGGACAAGCTGACCCAACCCCTGCAGCTCGGCATTTGTTGTCATGGGACTATAAATATATATGCAACTATAAATATGGTTTCTGGTTGTCAAAGTAAATTTCTAAATTTCTACATGCTAGCTATAATGCCTGGTGCATCAAAGCACATCAAGTTATACATATATTTCATACATGCTGTTGATTTGGCGGAATGTAAAAAAATAAAAAATAATAAAAAATCTAAAGATTAGCTCATGAGGCAGAGGTAAAAGTCTAAAATTGTATTCTAATGTTGTATCACAAAACTGCTGAGTTGTTAAATGTTGTTGGCTGATGTTCAGTATGAATGTAGGGTTAACTGAAAACACTCACATCTCTTTAACTGAGGAGCATTTGGGGTTCATTCACAGAAGCCTTGATGGTGAAACGAAGGTTTCTTGAAGACGTTTCGGCTCTCATCCAAAAGGCAGTTCTAAACTGCGCCAAGAACTGCACTTCAGTGTGCAGGCTTCTTCAGTTCTTACGCTTGCTTTATTTATTGATTTTGTTGGCTGTCGTTGAAATAATACACCTGCTATGTGGTGGATATTCCACACAACAAATCTGCAAAGAAAATTAAAAATGAGTAAACAAATTAAGATCACACGCAGGTCCAATTAGTCTATTGTTTGTGCCACGAGGCTTTTACTCACCTTTTTCCAAGACCTGACTTTTTATCATATGTTCATTGCTTTTGGTCATTGGTGTATTATCCTCTCCAAGAGGAGAGGGAATACCGGTATCAAAAAACGCCGACTATTTCCCCACTTCTCTCTCTCTCTCTCTTTCTTTTTTTTCCTCTCAAACACGGAACTTTTTTCAATAAATTGATTTAAATTTCCTCCTCCTCCCGTTAAAAACAATAGAGGTAAATGTTTTATTTTGTTGTTTACATTTTCTCATTCGCGTGTGAAGTTTAAGCCAAAATAAACGACACGAAACGACTGATTTCAAAAGAACACCACATTTAGGAAATATTGTGTGGGTTTGTCTCTACTAAAAAAACAAAACGAGTTTGGCATTGTATGAATCACGCACTGACATTTCTGCACTGACTTGATGATGTTTTTGTCCTTGGCGTTGTATCCTTGCCTCCTCTTCTTCTACCCTTTTCAACAGCAAGCAGTCAGCAAAGATTAGAACTTCTCGCAAGTGAAACGCTAAAAACATTAAAGTATTATTAAACAAGCCACTGTTAGCCTGACAATTAGCAAGCTAGCGAGTCAATACAATATTTGTGCAATACACCCGACGTGCTGTTTTGATTCGATTGAAGTTTATCTTGAATATAAGAGTAAAAACGAAATAAAATAAATCATCAATAAACTAATAAAACATATTATTTAAGTTTTAGTCCTACCAAATATTACCCCTCCTCCCAGCATCAGTGATTGACGTCTTACCAGCTACTGTGAACACGTCGTTTACTAGGCCACGCCCTTACTTTCTCCTTATTATCTTAAAATTGTTTTGAACTGTCCCATGATTGGACACTGTTTAAGTGTTCACCCGTACTCTCACCAATCTTATCCCATATAATGACACAAAATGTTTGATTGCTTGTTTGTTATTTCTTACGGAAGCATATTGCTACCACACTAGAAAAAAAGAAAAAACAAAAAAAAACAAAAAACGTGGCTGACCGAGTATCACGTTATAAAATGAAACTATCACGTTTTTCCGTGATACTTTTCACGAAATAACGTGAGTTTCACGTTTTTACGGGGTAATGTTCACGTACATCATTAAACACTTAAAATTTGGACCTCTACATTGCAAGAGTTTCACATTTTTGCATATCTTGCAATGTTAACACACTTCTGGACTCCTAAAAAGGTGTCCTTTGTGATTTGTAACAGAGCTGTGAAAGACAAACAAAAAAGGGTGCCAGTGCCATTGCTCTAGGTTTTGCTGCCGTGCTGTGGTGAATCACACGGCAACTTCTTTACGAATTTGTGTGAGGTGGGAGAGTAACGCTACCGTTGTGTCATCGTGGCGACATCCACATCTCTCCTCGGCATCCAGAGCCAAGAGTGGGAAGAGAGCGAGTCCCTCGCCTCAACATCAGCAAACATCAGCAGTCCATCTGTCTGCCTCGCCCCCCCCCCCCCCCCTCGACACACACACACACACACACACACACACACACACACACACACACACACACACACACACACACACACACACACACACTCCTGACAGATACACAGAGTCACACAGAGTTTACATTTCCCTCATCCAGCCTGCTGGCGAACAGGATGAATACACAGGGTTTTTCCCTCATGGCTGCAATGAGTGTATTTTTGGTACAGAGGCGGAGAGAGACGGGCTGCGGGGACACACTGATTAGTGGAGTTTTCCCGTTACTAACCGAAAGAGAAAAAAAAACAAACATACGAAGTCACAAAAAACATCCGGCATGCCACAAAATATTCCTTAAGTGTTAAAAACAAACAAGACAAATTGGGAAAGATAAACATTCCAGGAATAATACAGAAATCATTTATTTGGAATTTATCTTTATTTGTTGTGCGTATACATGCTGTGTAGTTATGTAAACCTCAAATTAAATGGCGTGAGGACTGGAGTTTCTGTAGAAGAACTCCTCTCGCGTCTGATCCCACATCACACGCTGACCAACGCAGGCCGCTGCAGATGGTAAACAGAAGCCGAGAGAGAGAGAGAGAGAGAGAGAGACAGAAACAGAGACCGGAGATCCGAAGCCCGTGTGCTCAGCTTCGAAAACGTGTTGGTGTGAATCTGCGACGCAAACTTTCTTCCACAGTCACACAAAGATGGGAATCTCTTCTCAAAGATCCATGTGATGGGAGTGTAGGAAGTGGAAAACAGGGCTGGGAAAGGACAAGGCCCGATTGGTACATTTGACAATTCAATCCATCCAAGCTGCCAACAGTTATAGTCTGGCAGGAGTCTGTCACCAGCAGCCAGGCAGGAAATTGCATACTGTGAGAACATACACAAAGTAAAGCAGCTGTGAGAATCTCTTTTTCTAAGAGTAGTTTAATACCTTGAGTTACATTGAGACGTCACTTTGAGTTGACTTTTGGTTTGAGGCGTCTTTGAGTTGATATTTGAGGTAACTGCCGGCTGGTGCTGCAAAGGCTATGAGCTGGTGTTTGAGATTTTAAAGTCAAGGAAAACCCCATCGCCGCACTGTGACCACACCACCCAAGTAGCATCTTGACCTTTGAGAATAGACCTTTAACACAGCAGCCTTTAAGCTGCGTTTCTATTAAACTGCACCGCAGAGAGCTCGCGACACATTGGTGGTGTTTTCCTTCCTCTTCACCATCAACAGCCATCACTGGTATTTATGTTTGTTCTGCGCTGCTTTCGTGCGACGACGCTGCTGCAATACTGTTCTCACTTATCGTTAATTTTTTTTTCGTGTTCCCATGAAGCTGTTATCGATTTAACGCAATTTTACAGGCCACAAATTGCCTGCAGATACAGGTGAGATCCGTACAACTCAGGGAGTATGAGAGTGTTCAATTAGTATGACGGAGTCTTTCCGGGGAGCGCACAGGTACCAGAGCGGCACTGTGACTCATTTTTGCCTCAGCTGGTGGAAAATCTTAAAAAGCATCATCAATAACAGGTGTGTTAACCCAATTTCTTTTCTAGCCGAGATGGTCGCGGTGCAAAGGTCTACTTGGCGTTTGTTTCTGCACTGCAAGGTCAGACTGGCTAGCAGGAATAAGCAGGCTTGGGGCGACCGATACCGATTCTGAATTTTAAAATCCCCGTCCTTTAAATAAGATTTCCCTCCTCAGTGGTCACGCTGTCTGTACGTCAATGGTCCCATCCAGCAGCAGCCTGCGGAGGTCCAGGGCGTCGGTGACGGGGAGCGAACAGGTGAAGTCCTGGCAGACGAAGGCCGTGGCGACGCCGTCCTGCCGGGACATGGACGAGAGGACGGGCAGACGCTGGTGGAGGAAGCCGTCTGTCTCGTTGTCAAGGAGCATCAGGACCTAACGGGGGAGAACGTTGGCCGCAAAGAAAAGAGACATTTTGATTAGTGCGGCAAAAAGAAAGTAAACAAACATACAACATCGTATAGCATAATAGTAATCAGAAGAATTACAATATGAGAATTAGTGACGGAATACTGAAAGCCATCATGTGATACAACACATCTTTACAATACTTCTACCAAAAAACACCTTCAACCAAAACACACCGCGCTTGCTGCATTTGCTTAAAACATATTTTTATGAACGTACATTTAAGTTGCTGCTCCCGTATGGACGGTTGGGCAGCAGGGCAGAGTTAAAGAGGGATGTGCTGTACGTCCCTAAGGCAGCTTCCTGTCAAACGCGTTTTATTTTCTCCTGGCCCGATAGCACCCCTGGCTCACCACCGAGCATAATGTGACAACTTAAAGAGCAGGCGCTGACAGACAGGATAAACGGAGGGATGGAGGGAGTGAGGGAGGGGGCAGGAGGGGAAAGGAAGGGGGAAAAGGCCGAGGGACAGGACGGTTCAGATAAAACATCTCTGCTCAGGTGAGACTGGCAGAAAAGACTGATGTGCGTGTCAACGTGTGATGGACCGATGTTGTGAGTCTTCCACACCGAGCAAACAAAAAAAGCGAAGAAAGGGTGGTTGCTGTTTAAAAGAGAGGCTGGTAACTGCATGTGAATGTCTCCTGTCTCCCTGCCTTTAAAATGACTGACTGGTCCTCTATGTCCGTTTTTAGATCGTCACTTTAAAAGGATCCCAATGAAGATACACAATCAATTCTCACACAATAAAAAGTAGGGATGCACCGATATCGATACAAGTATTGGGTATCGGTACCGATTCTGGGGTTGAGTACTCTACTTGTACTCGTAAAATACGTGCCGATACCGCAACACATTTACTGGTTGTATATGTATGTATATGGCAATTTGGTTAAATTTGTGTTTGTGCTGCAGTGAAACTCGTGACTGTTGCCCATGTTCTAGAACAGGGACGGGCAAACATTTTGACTGGTGGGCCACGGTGGGCTCTAAAATTTGACAGAGAGGCCGGAGCAGGAGCATCGATCATGGGATATGTCGAAAACATGTGCTTTGATGTCTATTGAAAATGAACAAAAGCGTTACAACAAAACATCTGTCTTTAAAGTCCCACAGTATTTAGCTCTTTTTTGAAATGACTCTTAAAACACTTACTATTAATATAATTTATTCAATTTTGTCCGGCCGGATTAAAAAGCTTGATGGGCCACATATGCGCCCCCAAGCCGTATTTTGCCCACGGCTGTTTTCGAAAGACATGCTGAGGAATGTTGTTCAAATGAACAGAAAATCTAATGAAAAAAAAAAAAAAAAAAAAATCAAAGTAAACCTATAATGTGTAATGGCCTTATCAAGTACTCAGTATCGGTATCTGCGAGTACTGAAATGCAAGTACTTGTACTCAACTCGTTCTGCAAAATAAATAAATAATGGTATTGGAAAATCCCTAATAAATAGGTACGATCAATTCTTTAAAAAAAAAAAAAACTCTCCAGGTCTCCAGAAAACAATGTATGGTAGTTACATTTGCCTTTACTTCCGCATGTTCTTTCCCTCGTGCTGAATGTGGCCTCCGTCATTAGATATTAGAGGCCATTAGTAATGAGTCACGACCTCTGTCTCCTACAGGGATAACACGGCGAGGCCTCCAGCCAGCATTTAGCCGGGCCATCAAACAGCATCCTCTCCATCGTGTCTTGATGAGCCTCTTGCCCCCCATCCAGCAGCTTCCTTGTTGCAGCCCCAGCGCTCCACTTGGCCATTTCAACGCTCATTTGTGCCGGTAGCCATCTGCACCTCCACAGCCGAGAGAGCCAACAGATGTTTGCGCTGCACTTCTGAAGTTCTTCACCGCAGTGAAGTACGTCGGACCACATTACTGAACGTGCCATCCGGTAAACACAGAGTTGTCAAAATGAGTGCGGGCACAGCAGAGGGTGTCTGCTGGGGCAGATGAACGAGTCTGCAGAAGTGGCGATAAGCATTCACGCGGAATTGGGGAATTGAGTGGTTACGTCATTTAGTTACAAAATAAAGTTCATTGTAATCAGTTACACGACAGGAAATGTGTAATTAAATCACAGCTACTTGTGGAATTATTCCCGATTACAATTTAAATTGCATCTGACCAATTTTTACAAAAGATGCTGGGCTTTATGTTGAATAATTTTATTTTTGTTGCTTTGCGTGGTTTTCTAATGCACCGGCTTGGCACAAGCGCCCTCCTTTTCTGTTTTCCTCCACAGACAAAAGTTTAATACTGCCCAGACGCATCCGATTGGTTCTCCTGTTGTTGACTCCTGAAGTTCCAGTGCTAGAAGTAGAGAAAAAGATTCTGCTCGGATATCCGAGCTCAAAGTCACAAGGCTGTTGTTATCATGATGATGTTGTTGTCGTCGTTTTCACGGTCAGGTTTAAACAACTGAGAACATTTGGAAAAGGTAATCAAAATGTGATCAAATGTAGTAAGTTACATTACTTTGATAAAGTAACTGTGACCTATTACATTTGCAAAGTAATCTTCCCAACACTGAATCTACGAATACAAGGACGCACTCGCGGCGTAGCCGGGAGGATGCAGTGATGGAATGTGGGCATAAGGGCGTGACTGTTGCCATGGCGACAGAGGGAGGATTTCCCCACCCCACCCCACCCCGACTCCGACTCCCTCTCCCGTGGCCTGTCAACTACCCTCCTGGAGCCCGGACCGCATCCAGCCGCGCCTCCTCGACCGTAACATCACGCCGTGGCCGGCCTGTGTCACAACAGCGGCGGCTGCACACAGCCTCGGGAGAGCGGACGAGACGCAGCCAGCGTCGGTGCGTGTAATCGCGGCGGGAACAGCGCGAGCAGCGGAGAGACGGACGGTGGGTGCAGGAGGAGCGCTGTGAAGTGGACGCAAAAGTGTGTCAGGTCCGGCGTTGGACGTGCTTGCGAGATCAGCGTGTGAGAGGCAGCGACGCACAGCACGGCTGGCTACAACAGCGTTCAGTCGACCTTTTCTGAGCCGTGGAACCTTTTTTTTTTTTACATTGAAAAAATTCCATGGCGCACCACCAATCAAAAATATTATTTAAAAAAAGTCACTTTTTAGCCTAATAATGACAACATAGTCTCTCAATTGATTTATAATCACTCACAAAGCCGACATCCTGGGAGGAAAATAGACTCACATTCCTTTTGAAACACAGTCACTGGACAATAGACGGTGACTTTTTTTTTGTCAATTAAGTGAAGCACACTAGTGTGACAAAGCACAGTGGTCGTAAAAAAAAACAAAAAAAAAAAAACACACACACACTGGGCTACACACTACACACACACAGCCACACACTCCCACACGGTTAATCCCTGCGTACAGCAGCAGCAGTAGCATGCCTAGACACACGCGCGCGCGCACGCACACACACACACACACACACACACACACACACACACACACACACACACACACACACACACACACACACACACACACACACACACACCCGTTGAATGTCCTGGCTCTGACACCTCTCACCCTCCCTTTCTCTCCCACGTTTCTCCCACTGCCAAAGCAGTTGAGGTCAGGCACTTTAAAAGAACGTGCGATGACAGGAAGACACAAACACACACAGAGCCGTTTCTACTGGCCTCCCAGTGTCGACACGGCTGAACCCTGGAAGAAACACACACAGAAAGAAAGTGCACACGCTGCTCGTTGCACCTGAAGCAGAGTGATAACGCCGGGCTGTGGACTGTGCAGAACGTAGAAAAAAAAAAAAAGCAGGGGAAATTTTTGTTCCTGCATCCATCCCCCTGTTTTCTTTCCATCTTTTACAAATGTATCTCTCTCTCCCTTTCTCTCTACCTCTCTCTCTCGCTCACACACACACACACACACACACACACACACACACACACACACACACACACACACACACACACACACACACACACACACACACACACACACACTCAAAGGCAGATGAAGGGTCCCTGTCATAATATCACAGCCCCGGGACACACATCCACATTCGGACACAAAATGCAGAAGCGACGGAGGCAGGAGTCAGGCCGGGCTGCACCAGCTTCACACATCATTGGTCAGCAGTGGACACAGACATCAGTCATCGCAGACTAAATTCACTTTAACCGAATATTTGCCAGTCGCCAGAAGAAGGAGTAGGAAAAGAGGTGGAAAAAAGGAAAGGAACAACACAAATCATCGACATCTATTGCAAATCTGTGAGAGATGCGTGTCTTGCAGTGAGTCTGATTGGCTCTTTCCTTACTTTCTGAAAATGATTCTCTAAAAATAAACAACAACAGGGATAGAAGCTTGCTCACTGATGGACAATAGCGTTGTGGAAAATAGTTGCACCCCGTTGGGCACACTGTGCCCTGTAGCTGTGTCATAATATCACAGAAATGATTAAACAGTTGTTGCCGTCTGTGAGGGTGGAAGAAAAGAAAATCTTGGCCAGGTTGCAATTATTCTTCCAGGCCCACTACCGATGGCTAGAAGCAATGTTGAAAATATATGAATCTAATGTCGGTAACTGTGACATTGCATATAATTTTCTGTACTAATTAAATGATGTACTTTTGCATTTTTTTTGTTTCCATAAATGTTCAGAAAGGCAATATTCTCCTTCATGCACGTTTAAAGGATTTTAGAGATTTACTACATGGGATGTTTTGGTTTTTGTTTTTTGCATTTGGAAATCCCAAACTCTTTGGTCTTATTTAGTGTACTGATCAAGAACACACGTGACTGTCTATCCAATTTATGTGGACCAATTCGACATGCAACTTAACATTAACTAGAATATTATTGTTGGACTTGAGTCCAAACGTATGGACTGGGCAAAGATAGAATGGATCCAAAGCCCTCAGGAAAACCTGGCACTGCAGTTTCATGGACGGTAAGTCATCAGACCGAACGCCAACATGACTAAAATCTTGTCTTGTAAACACTTTGCTCCAATTAAATTGGCCCAGTCCAATTGAAATTTCAATCAGATCAGAGGAGGTGGTCAAACATTGTTTTTTTTTTTTTTTAAACAATTCTGAGTCCCCACACCTAATTGCTTCCCACTGGTGGAGCTTCCTGCTCAAATTGGGGATGAAAATAATCGCTCCCTGCTCGTCTCGTCCTGCTCATATTTTAAACAAGAAGGATGTTTCTTTGGTGTTGCAGTTTCAAAAAAGAAATACGGCGAGTCTGATGAGTCTAGCTAGCTATCTTATATCCTGGCAGGAATCCAGGTATGTGGGATCACGTGCTTCTGTCACAAACTGCTGATGTCACTGCAAAATTAATTGGATTATTTTATCCACTGTTGATACTAACAGTATGGTCTGATCTGTTAATTTGAAACAATTCAAGAAGAAAAGTGACAACGTGAACGCATCAGTGAGGTGAACACTGAGCATCAGTGAATAGCTCGGTGAGGTGAGTACTGAGTACAGGCTCTGCTCCCTGGTGGCACTGAGCATTAGTTTTACGATGACAGTCTCTACGGGACGTTCTCCACTAAATCTCTGGACTCTCTAGTCAGGTGCGAGAATACCTTGAGGTCTCCTCAGAGTAAATGGCCTCTCTCCTCAATCAGGCCCCGACAAGAACGGCGTACTTCGTCAGCTCAGGTCGCAGTTAAATAAAAAGGGGATTTTCACTCCACCAGAGTCATAAAAGGCTTGACAACTTCAAAATGTTAAGGACATCAAATCTGACATATGGACATCTCTGAACATCCCAGCTGGTAATAAATGTGAGTAAATGTCGTGTCCTAAGGCACTTCACTAACCAAAAATTAACAGGAATGTGTCTTCATGCCAAGGAAATTGGATTTTTCTTATAGCCAGGCATAAATTTACCAATTCTTGGGGGTTGTTTTGCTTAAGCTGCCAAGTGTGAACAAGTTGACTTCGACTCCAATCACCTCACAGCGCTTTGGGTTACAATCGCTTTAAATTGGTGTTTAATAATGGGCTCATCTTAAGCCTGTGCATGTTGAGAGTGCACGACCTGGCCTAGCCGTCTTTCCAATGCGTTGACTTCTGCAGTGGGTTTACAGTCAATATTACCTGTTTCTCCTTCCATTTAATTGTAATGATTTCCGATTCTATTCAAATGCAAGCCCTGGCAGTGCAATACAATAAAGTGTGCAGCGCTGTACATACTCTATTTAATGTCAATAAAATACTACAATACACTAAAATGTACATTTATTTTTTTAGAAAGAAAATAAATTCTTGAAAACTTAAACTGAATTATAGATAGCACAGTTAACTTATGAACACCTCAAACAAAGTTTGCTGTGTTTAAGGTAATTTTAAAATTGAAAAGTTCTGGTCTTGGTCTTGGTCTTGAAACAATAATGACTCCAAGACGACAGCCACTACCAAGAGTCTGTATGTGAGATGAAGGACTGCTGGATTCCACGAGAGGTATTTCATTAGGCCTCTGTCAAAAAGCGGCTCTGAAGGTGGGAATAAGATCAAGGAACTAATTTTTCATTCCAACTTCTCACAGGAAGCTGTGCAGCTTGGCAGGTGGAGAGCTATCTGATGCCATGTGTGAAAAGACGGAATAACCAGGGCATGAGGGACGTTACATCACACTGAGCATTCATCTGTGCGTTAACTAACACTCAGGTTAATGCATGCAGGAGAAATGTTAATGCGCAGACATATGCCACTTTGTAATTACTGCATAATGTAAACCACTGAGTAAGTGATGCTTTGGTTACAGTGCGAGATAAGAATAGAACAGGTCGGTAAGAAGTGTGAGGAGGACTTTAGCTAAAGGGGCTGTAGTGAGAAAGAGGATGCTAGTAACACCGTTGTTGGTTTCACACTCAATGGAAGGCAGAAATGATGTTGACAAACCCAAAATAAACAAATATGAAATAGATTTTACTTTTCTTTTCAAGGACAGCAGGTGGCGTGAAAAAGAATTAAAGGCACAACCAAGTCATGTTGATATTAGACTAGTGTAACGGCTGAGAATGGACTTACAGGCCACTGTACCTGGAATAGCTTGTCAACTGTATGTTAATGCTAATTTCTAATATATCATTTAAGAGGCTAAAGTAAAAATGCACGTAACTTACAGTTATGTTTCTTGCAACATTACAATTTTATCAACTCAGTGCAAGAAACCACAGACAGCAAAGCAACACACAGATTTTTAAAACTCTTGTCACCATATTGTATAGAGCTGTGAAAAGCTACAAGCTGTTATCAAGGGAAGGTGAATTCTGAGTGTAATCTTCATATCATAGGAAAAGGCATCAGATTCACATCCACAACAGCATTTTCCTATTAATCAGAAGTGTATATTGAGCATGCTTGTGTGCAGCAGAGGATCGATAATATGCTGTGGATGCCACTCTTATTGAGCGACTGATTACTGAAGTCAAATGGACAGAGGATGAGCTTTCAGCCGTGGGTCAGAGACTTAAAATCAGAGCAGCTCCTATTGGATGGATACCTACACAGGAGATAGGATAGCTTGTTAGTTATTTATCTGACTTATTTATCCCACTGTCTCAGAAAAACAGATTTATTATCTCAGGATCCTATTGATCTGGTTATCTCAGGAAAATTGAGAGGAAAAAGAGGAATGAATGTGTGACTGCTTGTTAATAGCGTCTAGTGAGCTTTTATGACTATTACTCAAAATTGAGAATCTGGAAAATACACAAATCATTTTCACAAATTGGAGTGAAAAGGCAATAAATGTACCATCCTCCACATACAGGGAGCGCTAACAGAAAATGTGTGCTGGCACTAAAAATGAACAAAATGTTCTGCTTTCTGTTCCTTTGCTGCGCTAATAAAAATTTGCGAGAGCGTTTCTCCCATTTATGGGCCGTACACTTCCCTTACAATCCTTTCCTTTTCTCTTAAAAGTTTATACTTGGCTTTGGGTCGCTTGCAAAAGAAATGAAGAGACAAAAAAAAACAGATTTACAAGTTTAAAAGTGTATTAAAATTCCAGTAACATACGCATAATCATAGAAAATGCATAGATTAAATATGAGACAATAAATTTTGAATTTCTGCATAATGTTACTTTTGTATTTGTTCATCTTCCACACCGGTGGAGACTACTGCCTGGTTCCATTTACACTTTACACGGCTTCCTGACTTGAAAGTACAGAAGAGGAAAACAATTCCAGCTTATGCAACAAAAGAAACAGAGTGGGGGAAAAAAAACAAAAACATTAGCATCTGCAACTTTGTGTGTACAAGCTGGCGGAAAGGAGTCTTATCTCTTCAGCTTGGGGTTTTATTTACCAGGCTGGGCTGGGACGGGGATAACGGAGCGTCAAGCGACGGCAAGAGGCATCAGCAGAAGCACAGACAAGATACGACCACCGGAAGAGGATTATATCTCTGACAACGCTATTAAGCTGTCCACTCAGCTGGATCCCGAGTGTACACACTACGCACACCTCCCCCATACTGCCCTGGAACTGGCACATGGAGAATTCACCAGACAGAAGGATATACACTCAATCGCTCCACGAGGAGATTTGTAAATCTATCTCGACTGCAGGGAGATGTGAGTGTATGTCGATGATGCGGTGCAAAACGGATGTAAAAGAAGGGACGGGAAGCTGAGCGACGACTCGGACAAACCTGTGTGACCTCCGCCACAGCTGTCAGTCGCCGCCGGTTCGGCTCTTTAGCTGGTTTCTGGGCTTAGCAGGTCATTAGCCGAGGACAGGGAATCAATTCCTGGAGCACGTCACAGTGTGTGCGTAAACACACGTGCCCGCACAAAAACCAAGAAGTGGATGGCCGAGGGACAGAGCGGAGGGAAGGAGGTCAGAGGTCAGCGGGGAGGGCTGGGCGAGACTGCTTCTAATCCTTCTCCAGAGTTCGCTGTTTGATATGTGCTTCCTGATTGAGCCTCTTCCCTCCCCGCCGCCTGCCCTTCGCTTCACCCCGCCGCCCGCGTCTTAAGGGATTCCCAGTTACTTCCCAAAAGACCTTCTTCCCTCTAAAGAGCTCCTTCTACTCCACTCCTCCTGCGTTCCAATCTACAGCCTATTCCATTCAATGTAGCTTTGCCTTAACAAACACCATTTGACCATGAACGATCTTGACGTGTAAGTCAGCATACAGGGCTGTTTCCATTCTCTAACGCACAAACCCTTAGCAAATTAAAATCTGCAGAAATTCTGTAATTTTGAGAAAAGCTGAATACAGTAGACTGTAGTACAGTGCAGTTTAATTTAGTCTAATTCCTGTCTAATGGCACATTGAAAGGAACTGCAACAGTTGGTGGCTTCTTTGCTGTTTCGTTGGCCGTTTTCATTTGGAGAGCTCCCCCTAGAGTCTGCCACCACATGCCGGATGACGAAGAGTACAGTCATAGAATACGCAATAAAATACAAATCCTTGTGCCTTGAACCACTGTTAAAACTGATCTGCACTGTTAACACACTCGGTTTCACTTACAGAACTACTGCAGATCATTTGCTGCTAGTATCATTGGTGGCTGCTTATTGTTTGACATACAAATGATTTATAACGAGCGTGTGCGTTACAAGATTGGTGCTGATCACCTCATCACCCACAATTAAAGCTTGCTCAACTTAAACCAGAAAACCGGCCTCATAGTAATGGGTTTTAAATTAGACATGTTCACAGCTTATAGATCCCTAATGTTGCGTTAAGGGCCATTCACTCTCTAGTATTTATCTCATTAAACACTTTCCCATTCATCCTTTCATCTTTACCATTCATCCTTTCATCTTTACCATTCATCCTTCCCAGTGCAGACAAAAGTTTAATTTTCTTTTGTTGGGGATTTTTGACCTGATACCACATCGGTTGACTCAGGTTTGTATTGGATCACTTCCAGCCGGCAGACCGAATCATAACGATTCTAACAATTTCTTTACAATTTCTAAATTCACAGAGCAAATCTGATAAGTAGTAAAACTTGAAAATATTCCATGTGAAACAAGCCATGGTAGTCAAAGAAGTGACATTTGAAAAAAGTAACCAAAGGAACCAAAGGAACAAGGGAAGGAAAGGGGAAGGAACAATCTCACTTCTTGCTCATGATTCTCTCTGTGGACGAGATATTGTGTTTGAGTAGCGGAATGGCCTGCAGCTTGTGCAGCCACAGCCTGACGCCGCACCACTCATCTATATTTCAAGAGGACACTATTGACTGTTTTCTCCTTTGATTTGTGTTTAGTCTCAACTCACTGAGCTGTATAGACAATGCAGCTGGATGGAGTTCATGGAGTCTCGTCCACTGTACACAGTATGTATGCAAATGAACAGCAACAGTGATAATAAAAAAGGATAACATAATATAACAAATGTCAATGTTTCTATTCAAACGGGATGAACTTTATTTTAGTGTCGATGCATTGTTTTAATGCTTTGAATAAATTTGTAAATGAACCACCAAGCGAGTCCCAGTGAGTTGATGACACACCTTGTTTTGTTTCCACTGCCTCCAACACAGAATTCTGCAACCTGCAGTTGCACTTTTTGCTTAGCTTCATTCATTAAAAGCAGTTCAATTAAAACCACTTGTGTATTAAGCAGAATTCTGTGTCGGATGCAGGTCCGTGACTGAAAGTGACCCCCTTAGAAACACAACAACGCGACTCTCTGGTATCCAGCATAATGTTAGCTCACATTAGCATCCATTTGGACAATGTTAGATGCCATTTGTCTGTGTTTCCTGAAGTTCCGGCACATTGGCCTGCCGTGGAGGCAGTTGTTTCTCCCTCTTTATAAGAGCGGCAGCGGAAGAGGAGGAGACAGATTCACCAATGCACCAACAATGCACAACTTCCAGCTATGTAAACTAAAGAACAGCAAGGGCTCGATATCAACAGAGGGAGGGTGCATGATGTGATGCTCTGCCCCAGAAAAAACAAATAACACCTTATAATCATTTTTTTTATATCTGGCAATGATAAACAAAGTGTGTTATATTGTATATAATGTGCATTGTATTATAAATATATATAAATGACAACACAAAAACTAACTGACGGAACCTTTTGCTTCTTAAGAGTTTGACAAGAATAATCACTTTAATGTCTACATAAAAGGTTTTGTTGTTGAACTGTAACCACCAAACACTGGGTTTGGCTGCAAGTTGAGTCAAAGAAATAGATTGCTTTGGCCTAACAGCTAACCTAAGCGGGCCATCTATGGACATTATCCTTGGATTGGCACGGGTCTGTGTGTGTGTGTGTGCGTGCGTGCGTGTGCGTGCGTGTGCGTGCGTGTGCGTGCGTGCGTGCGTGTGCGTGCGTGTGCGTGTGCGAGCAGGTTGGAAAAGGTTACTGTTAATGTGCTGCCACAGTGAAGGCGCAGCGGTTGGAGTAAATCAATGCACGCGTGCGTCTTTGCCGCACGGTGATCTTTGCTTTTCAGGGTTGCTCGGGCGAAAGATGACACGTGCATTTGTCAAAATGATGCATCGCTGCTTAACACACTTACCTTATGTGGGAGAAATAGGGAGCTGACTGCTGCTAAGAGATCCACTGTGTCCGGGGAATCCCTTTGGCCACAGATCACAATCTGAAAAAAAATAAACCAAAATCAATACGGGTGGTAGTGGGGGAACAAGGAGTGAAGAGAGGCGGAGTTTGAATGAAGAAAAAACTGTGGTCAGAGATCAGAGAGCGAGGAAAGAAGGAAGCGACAGAAGTCCGGGGTGAATCTGTTGCTGTAACGAGGGAGGCAGGTGTTCGCTGTGGGACTTTGTTGCCACGCTGGCCCCAGAGCTTGTTACCCTCGGTCTCCAGCCTCAATTCATCCTGCGCAGGTCACACAGGGCTGACAGCAGGCTAACTAGCCTCCTTCCGTAAGTCGCCCAGCACATGTCTCCAGCATAAGTTTTCTGAGGGCAGCTCGGAAAAACTTTGATTTGCGATTTGGCTGGGGCGCAGCAGATGCGGGAATACGGGGAAAAAAATACAAATACAGTTTTGGAGCAACAGAGTTTTTCAGAGATTAAACGTGAGAGTGGAGGGAGCAGGTGACATACTGTTAGTTACAGATTGATTGACTGATTGATTGATTGATTAGTACTTTATTAATCCCGAAAGAAAATTCAGCAGTCAACAGTTCAACAGTCTCAGAAAAACTGATAAGATTTAGCAGGCGACGTCCAGCTGAAAATGATGCTGATGAACTACCCAGAACTTTGAAAATTCCATGCCTTACAACTATTGTATTAAAACACACAATTCATAACATCAGCATGTCACATGACAAAGGGCCGACTTGTTCAGGCAGACAAAGGGGCTTGAATAATGACCATCACCATTAACTGTGACAATAGCTAGCTTTCTGAGTTGTGTGACAATTGAACCCAAAGTTTCCAATAACTTTCACATTGAGTTTGCAACTTTATCTACAACTGACTCTTGGTTTCATTGGAGTCTTTTTTGAGTAAACGCTTCAAAGTTTTAGCGTCTTCTCAGTTGTACATTTAAGTTTTGATTTTTGTTAAACTACACACATTGCTTTTTCTCTGTGTATTTTATTTGTAAACTGCAACAAAATTTGATTTCAACACAGTGTTTCCTGGTTAACATCATTTATCAGCAGTTGCGGAAAAAAATAAAGACAGATAGTATAAAAGCAGCATTTTTTTACCATTTTCTTTTATCTATTATAAAAAAAAAAAATTTGGAAAATATTTCTATAAGTAATAATAAATTCTTGCTTCTCCAAGTCTGAGCTCACAGTAGATCACAGCTACGATATTTATCCCACTAGGGAAAAGTTGTGAAATACAGAAAGAAAGAAAGAAGAGAGGTAGAAGATGAATAACCTGTTTGAGAGTGTAGTGCTGGGCCATCAGAGCCCGCACCATCTCCGGCAGAGCTATGGGGACCTTGGTGAGACGATCGGAGAAGGCTGCCAGCAGCCGCTGGGACTTGTGGAGCCACTCTTGTCTTCCAGTGTAGTGGGACAGACGCAGAAGGTTGGACGCCGACACCGAGTTAGCGCTCGGCTCAGCTCCATCCTGATCTGAAGCAACACACATGGGGGAGGGGGGGACAACACTTTACTCTGGTACTCTATAGTGGCTAGTTCGACTCCTTGTGTAAACACACTGCAGTCAAACCAACTGCCACGGCAAGCTCTGCAAAAAACTGACGGCAGAGGTTCTTCATCAGGATTTTATGTATTTGGTCATTTTTTTTTCTCTCACTTGACTCATTGGATGGAATGTTTCCCCAAATCTGTTTGATGTATGTATTGATTTATTTCCATTTGGGAAACAGGTCATTGGAAAAAAGCACCACAGAAGATGATGAGAGGGTATTTTACTAATTAAAACACAGCCATAGCTGAAGCCCTCCTCTTTTTCAAAGGATGCTGACTGGTTTTGCAGTATTGGAAATGGCTAAAAATGTTAGCATTTCAGCAAGATTCTAAACTTGACAACTTTACTTGAGTTTACAGGTACGTCATCCTATAAAGTAGAGCAAAAATAAATAAATAAATAAAGTTATTTATTTTGTACGAAGGTCCACACAAGTGGTGCTGTGGTTGTCACTCGTGGGTTTGACCCCCAGGTCTGGATCTTTTCTGTGTGGAGTTTTCATGTTCTCCCTTTGCCTGCTCTGGGGGTCTCCATCTTCCTTCAACAGTCCAAAAACACGAATGTGAGGCAAATTGGGAACTCTGAATTCGCCGCAGGAGTGGGTGTAAACGTTTTTATGTCAAAAATGGATGGATGGATATTTCTGTGGGTCTGTACACGCCGGCACCCTGACCTGCAGTCTGCTGCGTGCAAGTTGAAGGAACATTTAAATCTACAGTTTCCAAATCCAGGCAAAGGAAAGACATTCTGCAGCATTTCTGACTGGGTCCTTGTCAGTTCGCAGCACAAGACACAACCAGGCCCAGGCTGAACCGAGGCTTTAGTGTAATTGCTTTGCATCACTTACAGCTAGAATCCACATTTACAAAGACATTTAAAAAGCAAACTGGTCTCCACTTGAAAGGCAAGAAGTGAGAACTGCAAGACTAATCAGGCACAGTGATGGTGCAGAGTCACAGACGCAACAGCCGTGCACGCTCATGAGACAAATCTTGTTTCAGAGGTGATGCTTCATGGGGGGAAAGAATGAGTTTCTTTAACAATCCAGAAGTCATTAGGGAGGATAAGACTGCAGCTCTGTCACCTCTTCATGACTACACACCATCCTGCCAGAGTCTCTTAATGTGCAGTGTGATGTGATAAGACTGAGGGATGACCTCATGACTTTGCCCCGTTAAGTGATTGGTCCTTATCTCTTACTGTGTCCAATAAGGAGCCTGGAGGTGATCCTCTCATAAGCCACGAGTTTACCACAGGTCTGTTCCTCAGCAACACTCTGGGCGCCGAGTGCCTGTGTCTCCAAACTAAGTACTGTTGGTGAATGTAAATCCTCTGTGAAACACATCAATGTTCTGGGCAATGTACAGACGTTATGTCACCATATGGCTGCCTTTTCTCTTCGTGTACCGGATATATAAAGAGGTCATATTATCCCCTTAAATGATTCCAAATGATCCCTTTAAATGTTACACATTGGGCCTTTAATCCTGCAGTATGTTCTGACTCTGCCTCAGCCCTGAGCTAACAAACAAAACGATGCAAACAAAAGAGGGTTACGCAACAGAGTGTGCCAACTTTTCAGAAAGTATGAAGGGAAAAAACACTTTCAATACAAACGCATCCAATGTGACAATATAGCACAGAAATGCCTGCCAATAATTCAAATATTAACATAGCCGAACCGCTGAAAACAGATGCGGCATGACAAATTGATGACAAATCTCACTACAACATAGTGTGATACTGTCATCCCATTAGTAGCAGGCCAACTTAAACACAAAAGTATCCCCCCCCCTGTGATTGGATAAGTTCCCGTGAGAGCATGAAAGACTTAACTTGATGATGAGCCCATGATGGAGGAAGGAGAAAAAGGTAAAGATTCAGTTGTTGAATTATCTGCAGTATATAATGTAAATAACATGGTGCAGCAGCTTCGCCAAAATGTTGAATTGTTTTGCTGTTGCCTGTGCTGAAGAACAAATGCACATCATCTGTTTGCTTTTATTTTCAATGAAAACTTTGTTTTGTTATCGTCTCCTCGGTGTCTTACATAAAAGGGCGACAATGCTTATGACAGTGTATGACAGTTTATTGGACAAACTTATCTAAGCCCCCAAAGAGTACTTTTGCTGGACTTGTTAAAACTTTGTTGACTAATGTCTTAAAATCGACATTTATTTTTTGAAAGCTCTGATGTTATTATGAAGTGTTTTAATTTAGGTAGGAGACTAAGCATGTAGACAGAACACAAACAGTTGGCCAAAAAAATTGTGTTTGGTAGATTATTTCTTTGTTGTAACAATGCTTCTTGGAAATAAATCTAATATTGTTGGAAAGCCTGTTTATTCCCCTTTTAAATGGTGCCACATTTGTAAGGAACGTGCATTAGTGGGGTGAGCAGCAGAGCAAAATATCTGGGTTTCTCCCATGGAAAATGTGAGAAATCTTCTCTGCAAGTCAAACAGCCAAGAAGCATTGTTACGACAAAGAGATAATCTACCAAACATACATTTCCTTACTTTCTGTGTTATCTTTATATGTATGTAATACTAAGTGTGTCACTGAAGGCCTTGATGCGAAACACAGCCTGCAAACCCTCAATAGTAGTTTTATTCACTTAATCGTTCCATTCTATGATTTTCTTTTCCTAATATTCACATCGACAGGATTTACAAGTCTTGCTGACTTTGAATTGAAACGACTCACGGCCACTTAATAGGGTGCATTCCCAGTAATTGTGAATGATTATGTCTGCGTAATTAAAAGTGAATAATGGAGTCAAACACATATTGCGCATCGTTTAGCCCTCCCGCTCCAAAACAAGCCACACGGGGAGGCAGGCAGGGCTGTGCACTGCGCGGTGGCGGTGCGTCGGGGGTAATCCGTCTTGCAGTGACAGGCATCTACACTGCAGCGGGTGTAGCGTCACTAATGGGCTCCAACCCAACGCTGCACCGCCACCGTAATGGCACAGTCAATCCTCTCAGATGGAAAACCTCTCACACGTCACCTTCGATAAACACACACAGGCAGACGTAGGTGCGATGGTGGCTGCGCACACAAACAAACAACCATCATCTCTGATCTGCCAGCCATTTAAACCAGAACAACTGTTAGTATATATTAGTTTTTCCCCCTGTTCGCCTGCCCTTCTCATCATCATGGAAACAAGCCTGCTGTGTGCTGAAGCTTTGTGCATTACAGCAATTAAAGGTGTCACATTTGTTGTATTAAATATTGCAAATCTATCCAATAGGATTCTTAGTGAAGTTTGGTTTTGTTGAACTTTTCTTATTTGTAAAATTGTGGTTCATAGCTTAGGTTCTTTTGAGCTTGGCATCTTTAACAAAATGAACTAAGACAAAAAAAAAGAAAAGAAAAGAAAAAGAAAGAAACAAAGCAATAAGGAAAGATAAATGAAGAAGCAAAAGGAAAGAGGGCAAAAGACAAAAACACGTTAATGCAAAAAGATAGAGAAAGACAAAAATAAGCAAATTATGGTGACAAATGAAAAAAATAACAAACAGTGAAAAAATACTAGGAAAAGAAAAGTGAAAATGAATAAACCAAATGAAAGAAGGAGAACAAGATGGGAGGACAGAAAGAGTGAGCTGTGTGTCAGGTGCAAAAAACAAATTAGACACGTCTTGAAGGCGACGAGAGGACAGGATTGACAGCATGCAATATGTTTAAAGAAAAGATCTTCCACGGACGGCAGATGACAAGAGAATTAGAGTCTGAATATAAATGGGGGAAGGAGGCCCTGGCAGCGAATGGCTGTCGTCAGAGAGACTATCGCAGGAGTCAAAGGCACAAGGCAACACACTCTTTGGTCTTTGACAGATCAAAGGTAAATGTCTGCATGTCTACAAGGTGTCAGCTTCTCTCAACTGCCGGCAGCTCTAGCTGGACGAGTGGAATGGCAGGCCGAGAAAAAAAAGAGAGAAAGAGAGAGAGAGAGAGAGAGAGAGAGGGAGAGAGAGAGAGAGAGAGAGAGAGAGAGAGAGTAGCGGGTGCATAAAAGGTCACGACAATTCACATTCACATCTCGTCAGCTGCTCGCTCTAAAAGCACGGCACTGGCCGGGCATCCAGAAAATAATGCATCAATCAGTGTAGTTTTCTTTCTTTATCTGATATCTGAGGAGGCCGTCACATAATTAGCCTACTGCAAAACGAAATAACCAACTAACGAATGAACCTGATGAATGAATGAATGAATGAATGAATGAATGACTGAATGAATGGGCAAAATCTGTCTGTAACTTGTCGTTACGTCACATGCAGCTTGTAGCCACAACAATGGATTTCACATAACATCCTCAGCGACTGGTCTGGATCGCGCTCAAGCGTTCCGTTAAATGGGTGGTCTGGCATCAAAATACGCACTCAGCAGGGAATCAAGGCCGCTGACTTTTATTGACCCCGTTTCTTTAGTGTTGCCATGACGACGGACGGTTGACGTCGCTCTTGACAAACAGCGGATTGTTGTTCAAAGACGAGAGCACACGCACACACACCACAGCCATGGCGGGCCCTGGCGGGATTGAACGAGGACTTTCCCACTCACCTCATGAAATCAGGCCAAAATTCAACGCTGAGTGAATAAATAAATACATGAATAAATCACTCTGAACTGTATTCCTACGTAAATACTGCAATTCCCTCAGCATCATCGCAAGTCTATTTTGGTTTTCTGTGCCAGACAATGTTTATCGCCATGGACCAACAGGCCTGTGGCGTTGCCCATCACAGTAACATTATAGCTCGCAATGACTTCAAGGTCCAGTGTGTAATATTTAGCAAGATTTTTATATTGTTAAAAACGACATTAATAAAAGTATATAATCGCAGTGCAATAAATGTAATTTGGTTTTCCTACCCTTACAATGGTTTTCATACATATAAATATGAATATAGATATAGCAAGGGTCTTGCTCTGCCATATTTCTAAAGGAACAATCCAGCCCGCCTGACAGCGCAGTTCGTAACGAGGGTGACTGCTCGCTACCTCAAAAAAAAAAACAATGAAGAAGAAGGAGGACAAGGTATCCAGGTTTGGCTGTGCAGGCCACTGTAGCTCACTGGCAAACTCGGGATGGGGACAGAGAGTTAAAGACACTGCAATCTAAAATGTAACCACTTGATGTCACTGTTTTTTCTTCAAAATCTCCAAATATTGCACACTTAACCGGTAGGTCTACAGATCCCCATTCCAACGGCAAAGTGACTGATGCTAACTCGGTAGGGGGGGGGGACCACAAAGAAAACACTCCTCACCCTCTTTGAGCTGCAGGAGGACAGAGGTGTCGGCGGGGTCGCTGCAGAAGTAGCCGCCACCCTGCTCATCCCAGAACAACACATCCTGCCTGAGCTGGAGCTCCTCCGCCCACTGCAGCCACTGCGTCTGCAGCGACGACTCGTACAGGTCCAGCAAGCCGCAAATGATGAAGGCGTAGTCGTCGAGGAAGCCGGGGATAGGCGGGGATCTGCAGAGTGTGCAGTTGGGAGAGGAGATGTGTGGGGGGGGATCGGAGCAGTGGGAGAGAAGAGACAATGAGGACAGTTTTCATTAAGTATTCATTGAAAGATCATGTCGAAGAGCCGGGAGATGAGTTACTGCGGGTGAACTAGTTCGGCTTGTTTTCCTTCCTCTCATTTTAAATAAAGCAAATGTTTGTGTAACGGAACGGAGAGGAGTTGCCTGAAAAATGAGGCTGTGGAACGGCAGAGAGAATGGTTTGTGACAGCACGGCTCTGCAAAAACAACATAAACGTCGAGCACTGAGTATAACTCATCCCAACAGCAGTGAGAGCAGTGAGAGTTTAACCCTTCCTCGTTTGTTTTCACAGTTTTTTCCCCCCAGCCAAGACATCAGAGGCATTTTACACATGCAGCCACACCTGTGGCCCCCGCGCTCTTTGAAATTCAAAACGCAGCAGCAGCACAGTAATGAGACAAATCTGCCCCTGGTTAGACCTTCCTCCAGCTTCACACCCTCTGAAATCTTTTTTTTCTCTCCCAACATTTTCCCAGTCGACATGATCCGTCTGCATTCCGACACGGCCCCACGGCCCCACGGCCCCCCCTCCCCACCACCACTTTGCAATTCCCACGGCACCCGGTCTGGGTGAGTGCCAGGGGACGGACGGTGACAGGAGGCCAGATAGCGCTGCATCAGGCCAGGCTGGTGGCTGACGGTCAAGAGGCTGGAAACAGGAGCGGGTTTTGGAGAAGACGGGGAGCATAAGGACTTTGAGAGGTCGAGTGGGTGGGGCGGGGGGGGGGGGGGGGGGTATGAGGGAGGTAGGGGGTATATCTGTGCCTATCTGGCCCAGACAGACGTCAAAGCCAAAGTCTGACTTGCAAGTTAAAAAAGAAAAGAAAAAAAGGAGACAGTCAGCACTCTCCTGCTGGACAGGATCTGATCAACATTGATCCAAAAGGGACGAACTGGTGTACAATATGACCCCATGGTCAAGATTCAAGATTTAAGAACTTTATTTGTCACATACTCATGATGGATGGGCAGTGAAATGACAGAAAGTGGCAATGCTTACGAGAGACTGCGCAAACAGACACAGCAGCAGTCACAGTGAAGAAAGAAAAAAACGGCAAGAGCAGCACTATAATGGAACTTATTGAAAAAACGATGTTGTTTGTAAAAGAGTGTAAAAGTGTCTAAACGTATGTAAGATGTATGAACAAGCAGAGACAGAGAGGGGATGTGCCTGGATTGTATGTACACCATGTCCATTCTGCTGCTGTGTGTCATTTACAGTTCAGTTTAAAGCCCCTCAACCACAGCTAAGGACGCTGCAACACAAACACTTGTGCTATTGTCTGCTCAGACCTCGCTTCACTGATATGCTCATCACAGCATGCAGACGCTCAGGGGATCAAAGGGATAAAAGTCCCATTTGTTGCGCCTTCTCTATTTACAAAGCTTAGCTTCGTCTATCGCCACAACCTGTATTGGGCAGTTTACTGACCCCTAGTGGTCAACGATCAGAGAACACTGCACGACCTGGAGGTGAGAATTCAGACGGTGTATCGGCCGGCCTTCCAGTCATGATGGTAAGAGGGTTTAGTTTTGTTTTTTGTTGTTGTTGTTGGAACTTTTACTGGCCTCCAAAGGTCACGTCAGAACTCTTCAAAAGAGCTCTCACATCACAACATGTCATCTGGCTGAGGTGGCCCTGGCGACAGGGGTGACAGCCTGGCGCAAAACTTGAAGAGGGCGTCACTGAAGGCTTTCAGAAGTTCCCAGCAGTCCTTTTCCCCAAGGCACCTGGATGACTGGTTTCCCAGGGAGGACTGAGAGAAACACCTTGTCAGTTTATCGTTGCACTTGAAGGAGGTTATATAATCATTTTCACAAACACAAGCGTCATCTATTCCCTATAAATGATGCACAGACGTAGAGACCCACAAGGGGGATGTGAGTCACATGAGCACAACTCCCTTCTGTTTTACAGCTGGAGTGACCTTTCACTCCATATTGCTCTCCGGCCACGGAACATACAGTCTGACCATTTCCAGTGCCGTTTCAAATACACATTCTAATGCCACTTGGGGAGAAAAACAACAACAACAACAACAACAACAACAACAGTAGAGGTCAGCAATGGAAAGGAAATCAGAAGGAGGAAACGACAGAGAAGCTTAACTTCAAACAAACTGGCCGAATCGTGCACATTCAACCTTTTACACTTTGAAACACAAGAGGAACAACCTGCACACTGTTTTAACAGACTGCTTATCATCCCTCAAGGATGCCAGTATGCTAACTGTCACTCACACACCAGCAAAACATAATTAAGAGTGTGTTATTCAAATGGCATGGACATTTTGTTGATCTGCTGCGTAGCACGTTTGCAACACAAAGGAAAATAGCTGTGGATTTCTTTGAATTATTGCCATGTCCATGGAGTTTTCTAATTGAATCTTGAAAATGCAAATGAAATGACATTTATCCTTCTTTCTATATTTTATGTACATTTCTCAAGTTGACTGGAACCCTGTTGCGAAAAGAATTTCCCTCGGCATAAATAAAGTATTTCTGATTCTGATTCTGATTTATGGAAACACACCTCATAATAGTCCCGTGTGCAAGTGCTGCAGTATTGTAGATTATTACATTCCACTGGCCCAAGATCCGCTATCTAAACTGCCTCGCGACTGTTGCGATGGGTGTGTATAATCACTAAAAAAATCCTTGAGTATTTTTATTATTATTTTAATTATGTACTCTGTACATCTGAGTGAATGACATAAACTGGTAAAAGGTAAAAATAAAAAATAAAAATACATTTAAAAGTGGACAAAGATAAAGTATCCCACTCCAATCCAGCCACACCAGTGCCAGCCACGCTGTGGTGCCAGTTGTTTTAACACGACTGACATCAGAGGATGTGTATTTGATTTTCACTCAATGCCAAATGCCACCTCCCAGTGATGAGAGCATTACTGGACCAGATGTAGAATTGAACCACAGCACATTAGTTGCACTTTAACAGGTTTTTTTCAGAATCTTTTTTTTGCTTTGGCCTGTGGTGAAGGATCACTTTGGAAAGGTCTTTCCATTGCAACTGGGGGAAATGTCAAGAGTCGCAGTTTGATCCTTTTCAAGCCGTTTGACTGATTGCACATTTCTGGTGACTTCCACGGTGAGCTCGATCCAGAGGTTCACACTTGCAGGCAAACTGAAAACACCGGTGTCGGAGTTGCTTCAAAATCAGCTACAGAGAAGAAGCGACTGTTTTGACAACTTATGGGATGGTACAAACACAATTCTCCCTTGAAGGGAGAACAAAAGGACAATTTATGCAAAAGAAACGCACAGACGCCAACCCCATCTAAACACAAGAGTCACAGAAAAGAAAAGAAAGGAAATAGCAGGTATTCTCAGTCAGAAACTTGCACACTGTGAGAAATCTCAGCTGTTTAAATGAAAGAAATAAGCCTCTGCCTACTGTTCCAGTTCTCATCATTTCCTCCGCTCCTTGTTGGCAGTGGTGAGACCTGATCATCCAGTGACGGGCAGATGGCCAGGGGGAATGGATGGCACCAGTTATTCAACGCAGCCAATTAGCCCAGATCACCCCTCCCCCCCACCCCCCCTATCGCTCCTTATAGGAAATGAGTTCACAGCCAAGCGCATATGTGTTTTTTCCCCGTGTACGGAGAATAAACCTGGCTCGCCTGGGAAAAAGAGCCTTGGTAAGCACTCTGTGTGCTGACACCCCCCCTGGATTGGACACTTATGGATGCAACACAAGCCGTGGAACAAGGCCAGAGTTGTTCAGCACCCGTCTGGGTCTTATTATTGATGCGAGTTTCAGACTGCGTGCATTTCATCATGAGCGCCGCAGCTCCCCTGGTATACTTTCTGCTGATTCCGTGGCATCCGACGTTCGCTCATTGGCAGTAAGTAGGGCACCGGGCTGGCCTACAGAACCAGGACAGCGGAACACGGGCGGTGTGTAATCAACAAGGTGCGCTGTGTTTAATGTTGTCACGGTTCCCACGTGACTGAACTGGCCAGTCAGAAAACAAAAAAAAACAAACAAAAAAAAAAGGCCTTTTCCCTCCGCAGGAACTTTGAACATTTCCCAGGCATTTTGGAATATTTGGCTCCACACCTCCCAGACTGTGCCTCATATGGTCAGGTAGGACTTCCCCCACAGGATTCCTGACGCTTTCAACCACCACCTTAGCGATTGCTTGACAATTGCACATTTTAACTTTCGTTGTCAGCGTGGGGTCAGTCTAAAAAAAATGCAAACATAAAACAAAACAAAAAAAACCCACGGTGAGTCATTTCACATCCAGCATCCGCAGTTCACATGGGGTAATTTATTTCTCAACATGCAGAATGATAGAGGTGACGGTAGTAATCAAATTGCTGACCTGTGGATGTAAATGCAATTTTACAGTAATCCGGTCAGCAATTGCGAGTTTCAATGCACCCGCATTCAGATATTACCTTGTTTCTGTGGGCTCTCCCTGTTTTACCGGCAGTTAGTCAGGCCACAGCAAGGCTGCAGGTGTATTATGGCAACATTGCATTAAAGTTCACTGTGGTCCAGTATACTGACTACCCATGACACCTTGTTCAATGCCTTGATAAATGGAGCTTAATAAATATGAATTTTACACACAATTTTCTTGAATCTTAAACATGCTGAAACATAGAAAAAGAATGAATGTTATTTATGATGCTGGCTTTAATTTTCCCACAACACAGGAATGATCTTTGTCTGGTTTTTGTCTGCCTGACACTGAGATGACTTCATTACTCCTGAGTGTCAATAAGATTAATAAATTCCACACACAGGAACTTTCAATATGAATTATTTAAATACAAGCAGACTATTCTCTCAGGCTGTGCTGAGGGATGCGGGTCTTGAACGGGTCAGGATCATTTGGAGAAGATACTTGTCAAACCCTTTAATAATTAAAGGCGCAGCGCGTCGACGATGAGAATGTGCCAGAGTCAACGGATCCTTTAGCCCCTTTGATCCGCCCTCAATTAGCCCGCTGACTTCCCACCCGCTCCAGGGCTGTTGATAATTGCACCGAGCACATGAACTCTATGAAAACATCTCTCTCTGCCAGAAACGCAGTGGTAACCCCAGCTTAATGCTACAGAGCGGGAGTAAGATGTTCACGGTGTTTGAGGATTATGGACATCCACGGCCAAACAAACAATTGATCTACTGTCTATATACAGCACACTGCAGACACATTAGAACCAATCACCAACTCTGTGATAGCCACGAAAGCCCCATCTCAAACTGTAAATTAAGACGGAGAATGTCTCCTCAAAAACAATATGCTGCATCATTCTAATTGTAATAAGGAAATATACATTTTTATTTGAAGGCATCATTTTAATTCAAAATTTGATTTAGATTTTAAATTGTAAATTTCAATTTCAAATTTTGATTTTAATTTCAAATTGAAATTTTAATTTCAAATTTTAGATTTTTAATTTTAAATTTAAATATCGAATGAAAGGTTCAAATAAAGTTTAAAGTACAGTGTATTATTAGGACAACTTGTTAATAAACCTATCAATTTATCATAAAATATACACATAAATAAACTCACAATCACAAAACTATACAACCAAACCGCCAGAAGTTCCAATGATATTTAATCTAGTTTGGTGAATGCCAGCGTGCAAACTGCCCGCTGACTCTCCCAGGATTCCCTTTCACTGGACATAAACAGGCCGCTTTAGCAGAGAAGCCATCCAATCAGGAACGTCCACTTACATTTGCTGCACCTCGATGTCGTCTCCGCGGTAGCAGGAGCGGAGGACGGTCCGCTGCTCCGCATCCCAAAGATGCTCCTTCAGGAAGGTGGCCGCCCGCACGGCTCTCTCCAGCAGAGCGGCGTCCTGGAGCACAGCTCCCACGCGAGCGAAGGCCGAGAGCATCAGGCCTGAGTGGAGCAGAGGACAGATTCCAAGATTTCAGAGGACAATCGCTCACGTCAAAGCACAGTTTAGATCTTCCGTCGCATTCTTTGAGGTCTGTTTTCCGTCGTTCTCTTCCTTCATTACAGCCGTGTCCCACTGGCCCTCTTTCAACTCGCGACTCAAAGCCCACACAGCCAGAAGACACTCTGGTCTTTTCAAGTGTCGCGGCCGAGGACGACGAAGAGCAGCGCTTGTGTCTGACTCGACAATTCTCTGCGTCTTCTTACAGCCTGACGCTCTCGTTAACGCTCTCCAGTATTCGCATTTTTTAGTAGCCTGAAGGTTTTGTTTCCTTTTCTACAACCGCTTCTCCCGCACTCAGGCGGGGTAGCGGGGGGGTGCTGGAGTCTATCCCAGCAGTCTCGGGGTGAAGGCGGGGTCACAGCCCGGACAGGCTGCCAGTTCATCGCAGGGCCTCAGAGGAAGACAAACAACCATTTGCGTTCGCTCCTACGGACAATTAACAGTTCCCAGTTCACCTCACGTTCATGTTTTTGGACGGTGGGGGGAATCTGGGGTACCCGATGAGAACCCGTTCAGTCACAGGGAGAACGAGCAAACTCCACACTTTCCCCAGGACGGAGCCCCTGACCATCTTATTGGCCAATTGTGTTTTAAAAAAAATCACATATTATACACATTATCCGCATCTTTGTTGTTTCAAATCTGACTCCAATGGAGCAGCCTCGTATTATTAGACAGCCTCCAGCACAAATGCTCTGTTTAAGCTTCCGCATGTGAGGCGTATTGCTGTACTGTATCCTCTTGCAGACGTTACCGTTCCAAGAAGCCAGCATCTTGTTGTCCAGGTGTGGCCGAGGTCGACTTTTCCTCACTGCTGCCATTTGGGCTCTGGCGGAGGCCAGGAGCTCGTTGACTTTCTCCACGCTGATGCCAAAGTGAGCAGCCGTTAACTCCACTGAATAGCGCACAATCAGCACGTTCTGGCCCTGCAGCTCGCCGTGGGGGTCCTGGCAGCAACAGAAGTTCGGGGGGGGGGGGGGGCAAGAAAGTCAAACAAATTAATATATACCAGACATACCCATCATGTGACTTCTACGGAAGACTGTGTCGTTGTAAATTTACATCAAAAAAGGTTTTCACAATTAATTGTAATCAATATAATAATTATTACATATTAATGATAAAAATATTAATAATTATTAACGTAATTAATAATTGTAATCGTAAGAAAATTAAATTAATTTTTCATTTATTTTCATTTCATGTATTTTGCTAATCCTCTGAACATTGGCATCAGAGTTGCGTCATTATCAGAGCACAAGTGTTTCATCCACCTGCTCTGGAGTCACGTTGCCTTGTACTTTCACCCCGTAGTGGTGCATAAAGACGTCAGCCTGTGTGGCAGAACCAGCGGCGTCCTCCACCACGTCTGACAACAGCTCCCGAACCTCCGCCGCCGTCCACACGCAAAAGGCTCCTTCCCGCTTTTCTGCGCCCCCGGACGGTGGGACAGAGTCGGCATCCTCGGCACTGTAGAAGCCCCCGGACTGTCAGACACGCAAGAGAGATTGGGAGCAGGGAAGAGGAAAGAGCCATGAACACAGACCAATGAAGGTCATTACCATAGAACATACAAATGACTGAGAAAGTTTGGAAAAATAATGGAATCACACCTTTGTTTGGCCCAACTTGCTCAAAAACTCAAATGACCGACACTCCTACTGCAACTAAGTGACTGTCTCAGTCGCTCACACTGCTGACTTATCATTGGGTCACAACCCATTTTTAGCAAGTTGATGAGATGTTCCTTGAATTTGAATGAGTAAGTGACGAAAATATAATTGAATGAAGCCGTACTAAAAAACAATTACCAAGTACACATTTCTTTGCAGGCTGTTTTTTTCCTTGTTACTGCACTGAAACAAGTCGCTCAGATTATCACAGAAACGCCTCAGACTTTTTTTTTCTTTTTTTTTATGTGGCTGAGGTGTCAGTGCGTGAGGGCTGGTAGCCAACTTCCCCGCTAGCTAGCGCTAGTGAGCAGTGAGCCAAGCTTCCACAGATGGAGCAGGTGGGGGAGGGGAGGGGAGAGCCAAAGCAGCCTCTTCAGGCTGAGAAAGACAAGTGCTTGTGTTGTAAGGGCTGTACAGTTCAATAGGAGTTTGCTTTGTTGTTGTTTTGTTTTTTGAACCAAAAAAAACAAAACTTGCTTATTGTTGGAAGCAGACTACCAAAATTAATTTATTAAATCTGGAAATGGCCACAATAGGATCCCTTTAAAGTATTGAACCTTGTGTTGACCTGGTTACAAGTCACGCCTGCGTTGGACAGGTCCCACTGTGGGAAGTTTATCCAGTGCCGGACCCACTGAGTCCTCGCTCTGTTCACGTGAACGATTGCCAGGAGACGTAGCGACAGAGTCCCTTTGAGCTGAGGGAAGATGCGAGTCCTCTGTCTCCTCATTTCACTTTACAAGATGGGCAACAGAAGGCTTTAACTTTGCAAAGGCACAACGGACAACAAACAAAGTCTGCTTTCCATGGCTGTGCGTCACACACATGTTGCTGAAAGCTAAGGAGAGTGAAGGGAGGTTGGGGCGAACATAGTCAAAGAGGTTGGGGGGGCAGGGGGGGTTATCATGTGTGGAAGAGTCAAAGTACTTTAGAATATTAGTTCAAAACAGATGGGGAGTTGCGGAGTCTTATGTCATACTTGACAGCACTGCGTGTTTAAATGTCGATGTCAATTCTAATTCATGCGTCAGTGTTTATTCACATGCCTGACATCAGAACTTACAACACACTCGAAGGCTATTTGCTGAATCACTGTCACATTTGACTGAAGACACGCACTTGCGCTCATGTCGCTATTGTTGTATTGTCAGACTGAAACGTGGAAAACAACACAGCAATGATTGTGCGCTTGCGATGATGGACTGACTCACACGCATGTGAGAGCACGACTCAGCTGGAATCTCCTCCTCAGCAGCAGCAGCAGCAGCAGCAGCAGCAGCAGCAGCAGCAGCACCGACTCCTCCAACACGCTGCCAGCACATGTTTGTCTTGTTTTGCAGATTAAAATGACCTAGGAATTCTGTCAGGAGGTCTCCACTTCTGCGCGACGCTTCTGAAACAAGCTTCGGCTGGAACGGGGCATTCACGGAACGCCACTTATCACTTTTTGAAATTAAAAATCTGACAGCAGCCGATAAATCAATCGACAGATTTACGGCCACTGGACGTACGCACGGTTTCACGCGTGTGGACCCTCATTCTCACACAGTCATTATGGGAACTGCTGGAGTTGACCTCACGGAGAGATCTGGCCACCGTGGCCCGAATTAAAAAACAAAGCTACAGTCTGTTGTAAATTACCTTTGCAGCGTTAATTCATTAGCGTGTAATTACATAATAAATCCCGGGGAATGTAATGATCACAAGCGCTGTGGTTTTCATTGTGCACCCTGTTTGCTGCTGTTACCTCATTAATCAAGACGAAGGGGGTTGGGTGGGTGGGGGGCGGGGGGACTGACCCTCAAAGGAGAACGCGTGGTGGTGGTGGTGGTGGTGTATAGAAGGCTATTTGTCAACAGGGTCCCGCCCCTTGCACTCGAGGATGTATGAACACGCTGATGTGCACACGCAGGCAAAGCCGCTCAATATCTCGGGGTGGAACGTGTGTCTGCACTCGGGAGTACGAAACGCGTAGTGCGCGAGTTCACGCTGTCCTACTTTATAGCGCTCGCATGTTTTCTGTGAACATATTCCTCAAAAGCTGACGGCAACTTGCCGTTATTTATCCCCAGCGTGAGTACCTCTTACTTCGTTACCCGAGGGCCGTCGGCTCCCTTGAAATGAACACACACACACACACACACACACACACACACACACACACACACACACACAGAAAAAACAAAAAAAGAATCGTGCAGAGAAACGCACTCTCCCAAGCAGCCGTGTGAGCGCTTTACCTCATCACTCAGGTCTCTGGAGACATACAGCAGTACGTCCTTAGCCACGTCTGCGTAGAAGCGCTCGCCCGATACCTGGAGGACGGAGGGAAATAAAGCACACGCCTGCTCAGAGCCATGATTCAACCAAAACATGACCTTAAAGAAACTGTTGTGCCATTTGTCTGCAGGTGAGGCGCAGCAGAAATGGATGCGACACTGCGGCGGTTGCAACATCCTCATTAAGGGGCCGTGCACAGGAAGAATGAGTCCGCGGCGCCGTCCCGCCGCCACGCATGCTCTCATTGACCTTCTATTGCATTTCACTTTCCGCTCAGGACGACGGATGTCCCTATCGAAAACCATCTCTGCACTATAAACCTGTCGCCACGTCGTGGCCTCCGCTGTAAAAAAAAAAAAAAAAACAGCCTCTGGTTCTTGCGATCACCATGATTACATCTCAACACTTGGAAGCGAAACCAGCGAGAACCAGTAAAACAGCGAGCCGAGCGAGTGGACCGACTGTGATGCGCGATTGCTCACAGCTTGTCCGTCGCCGTGACTGCGGCAACTTTGAAGCACAGTGATTGTTTTCCCAAGAATCACATCGATAATTCTCGTTGAGCGCCTAATGCGGCGATAAATTGCTCGGCGAGAAAGAAAAACAGACTCGACGTCTGCGACGGGACGCCCTGTCCAATACAAAAACGAGTGCACACAGACAACGACAGCGAAAACGAACGCGCTCACACACACGGAAGCGCACCTGGTATGCGGTAATGTAGGCTACAGCCAACTGAGCCTGGTCATACAACATCTTCTCAAAGTGGGGGACGTGCCAGGAGGAGTCAGTGGAGTAGCGATGGAAACCCTGCAGGTGACAGACAGGAAGAGAAAGCAAACACCTGATGTGATGAAACATTAGACTCTTAACCCACGACACTACACTGCAAATGTATAAGGTTAATATTAAGCATACATACTGGTCACATGACCACGCATTTCCAATTTTGTCTCTTGATATTTTCATTTACTTTTTTTGAAGCTGTGTAGTTTTTATGTGTGGGAGGTAGAGCGGGTTGTCCAATGACCGAAAGGTTGGCGGTTCAAATCCCGCTCTATCCTCGTCTGTTGTTGTGTCCTGGGGCAAGACACTTAACCCTAAATGGCTCCCCATGCGGCTGGCAGCGCCTTGCAAGGCAGCAGCCACCTATTGGTGTGTGAATGTGTGAGTGAACGGGTGAATGAGAGGCCTGTGTAAAGCACTTTGGGGTACCGTGAAGTAGCAGGAAAGCGCTATAAAAATGCAGTCTATTTACCATTTAATGAAACAAGAATATAAATCAATAAATAAAGATAAGATTTACAATTTTTTTTGTTGTCTCTACATAAAGAAATAGAAGCTCCAGAGTGCAAGTTTGATTGCAGCTCCTATGAGAAGTAAAGTGTATTTTTGTTCAACATTTTAGAGCAAAACATTTTTTTCAAAAATCTGGTATTTTAACAGATAATCAGTTCAGACCTGTGCCACATGGTCATGGATGCCTCCCAGTGCCATCATGCGCAGCGTGTGCAGGGCCATTTGAAGAGCCTCAGCACCTTCTGAGGTGGAGCGGTTCACACACCAGTACGACATGAGGAACATCAGGTTGACTGGCCAGGGGAGGGAAAGAAAGACAGAAACACAGATGGGACAGTAGTTCTGAGACCCTCAGAGATGTGCAGCTCTTCACACTGAATCTACCTGGTGAGGGGAACTTCGGCGCTTCCCGAAAGCCACCGTACTCTTCCTCATATGACTTTGCCAACTGATGGAAGCAGCGTTTGGCAACGTCTGGAGCCAGCGGAGGAGTCTCCCCCGGGTCAGCAGCGAGGGCCGTGCCTTTCTTCAGTGCTTCCAGAATCTTCTCTCCATTGGACTCCAAAGCAGGTCGATTGTTCTGCCACTGATAAATATTGGTTATTGTCATTATTGCCTAATTTGATTGAAGCTGCACAAGATTCTTGCAGTGGCCCGAGTGTTAAACAATAGCTTCAAAATGTCTTTGTCTAGTTCTTTTGTACCTGATCAATGATTCTCATAAGAACCGTCTTGAGTCCAGGTCTTCTTCCATGGTCTGTAGGGGGGAAATATGTACCTCCAATAAAGGGTCTAAGTTCAGGGGTCAGCCAGACACTCATGGGCCAACCACCACCTCCACTGGTTGCCTGTCAATTTCAAGAGCAAAAAGTTACAATGCTGGATTGAACTAAGAAAAGCATGTTTGGGGAAAACTAAAGGACACATTAACGATACACACACCTGCACAAAGGTCATGTAGACTTTGTCCACATCGGGCCTCTCCTCTCGGTCCAGTTTGATGCAGACAAAGTTGTCACTCAGAATCCTGCCAATTTCCTCATCCTCAAAAGACTCCCTTTCCATGACGTGACACCAGTGGCACGTGGAGTAGCCCACTGCAGGTCAGAGAGAGATTTAGACCACATCCATATGTTCTCAGACAGTTGTTGTTTTCACAAGACATGAATTTCAATAAATATTTCCATCTACTGAATAAATTTAATTAGTTCTTAGTTTATTTTCCTTTGACAGAGTCAGAATGGTTAAGTCAAAGAAAAAAATGTCTGATTTAGAAATGAATTGTATAAAATAATTTCTATTAGTAAACAGATTGACATTTTTGGGACTTGCGATTTGCATGTGAAAAATGCATTGAAGCATTATCTATACACATTCATAGCCAATACACATGGCTGTGAGTGGCACCTAACCTGACAGAAAGATTGGCTTGTCTTCACTCTTTGCTTTGTCAAAAGCCTCCTGTCCCCACGGATACCTGCAGACAGAATTGTGTGAGTTTGCATGTGCATTTCATCAGCATACAAGAAGCTTCAGTGTTAGATCACTCACCAGTCCACAGGATTGTGAGCATGTTGTAGCAGGTAGGGAGACCGCTCACTAGCTAACCTATTGGTGTGCTTTTGAGTAATGGCTGAGGGGCCGTTACCTCCTGATGCCATGCTCATAAATGCAGATGTACTGTGAAAGAAAAAAAAGAAGGCAATATATTTGTGACTTGTTTTTGTTGCAAGAGCGGACATGTTGAAAGATTTATTTATTTATTTATTTATTTTACTTAAACAGCATTATTGGAAAGTACTTTAAACCCTTATTTTAGAATACAAGAGAAATTTAGAAAGTTACATTTTTCTTATAAATACAACGAGAGTACTCCAGTGCATGATAATGGGTGTATTGATATCTATTTTACAGATAAGATTAAATATTTTTATCCATGGAAGTCAAAAGATGTCATGTGCTGTTGCTCAAATTCCAATGCCATGACAAAAAAGGAAGCAAATACAAAGTTTACACATGGTCAAAAGTCTCTGAATTAAATACATTTTAATCTCTTTAAACAGCTGTAACGTATGGGGGGGTGTGTCTCACAGGTGTTTGCATGTTCATCATACTACATATCTAGAAGAATGGTCAAAAAAAATTACAGGAGCCACAAGTTGTAGGGCAGAACAGACTGGCAAAAGTGTGACATTGAGGACGCTCCAGCGAGTTTAAAATTTGACACATACCATCATAATGGTTATCCCTGTTAAAGTGTTACACAGTATGACACCAATATGCTGCAAGACCAATAAAGCAGTTTATTTCCACATATTACAACGTTCAAAGTTCAATTGTTCATTCACAAACACAAACTGCACTTTTAATGCAAGTCTCACATACATATTGATATGAATGTCATATCTGGACTCATTATATAGATACTATTACAATATAAGGTTTGAACATTACTACATAATTGTTCCAGGGTCCCTGGAACCTGGAGGTTACCTGAAGACTTGAATTGATATTAAACGAGAAAATGGTAAAGGTGTAACTAACGGTGCAAGGATAACCTTAAGAGATGCTAAGGATGCTAGCTTGGTGTGTGACTGGCTAACGAATTAATTAATTCCTTAATATCACCTCAGATCTGCTTAAGCTGATTAAACAATGGTCCTTCATTGTATAACGCTCAATGCTGTGTAATGCTGATGTAACACTCACAATTCTGGTATGTCGCTGCCGACGTTGTTTTATTATTGTACTAGCAGTCATTAAAGTTACTGGATGAATCTTCATTTACATTGAATGAAATTGGTCTTAGTCATCCCGGCCGTTGAAGCGTAATGTTTCTTACACATTCACTTAATTGTGCAGCCACAATACAGCTGTCAAGTGTAGCTGCTGCTAGCTAATCGACAGGAAAGACAAGCTCCGTTAGAACGCTATACAAATTTCAGAAACTATGTTGACAGGCAAAAGTGTTTTGACTCGGGAACTATCGTGTGACAGTTTCGAGATAATGTAGTATAACTCCAATAATTCGGCAAGGAGAAGTATGCTCAAATACCCCCTTATATGTTATACTTTCGAGGTGAGCCAAACGAAAATAGACCACATTCCCTAGCATAGGTCGGTCCTTTAGTTCACATTTCCAGGCAAGAACGGTTGTAAAAGTATATTTATTCTACATTATACATACCATCATAATGGTTATCCCTATTAAAGTGTGACACAGCATGACACCAATATGCTGCAAGACCAATGAAGCAGTTTATTTCCACATATTACAACGTTCAAAGTTCAATTGTTCATTCACAAACATAAACTGCACTTTTAATGCAAGTCTCACATACATATTGATATGAATGTCATATCTGGACTCATTATATAGATACTATTACAATATAAGGTTTGAACATTACTACATAATTGTTCCAGGGTCCCTGGAACCTGGAGGTTACCTGAAGACTTGAATTGATATTAAACGAGAAAATGGTAAAGGTGTAACTAACGGTGCAAGAATAACCTTAAGAGATGCTAAGGATGCTAGCTTGGTGTGTGACTGGCTAACGAACTAATTAATTCCTTAATATCACCTCAGATCTGCTTAAGCTGATTAAACAATGGTCCTTCATTGTATAACGCTCAATGCTGTGTAATGCTGATGTAACACTCACAATTCTGGTATGTCGCTGCCGACGTTGTTTTATTATTGTACTAGCAGTCATTAAAGTTACTGGATGAATCTTCATTTACATTGAATGAAATTGGTCTTAGTCATCCCGGCCGTTGAAGCGTAATGTTTCTTACACATTCACTTAATAATTGTGCAGCCACAACACAGCTGTCAAGTGTAGCTGCTGCTAGCTAATCGACAGGAAAGACGAGCTCCGTTAGAACGCAATACAAATTTCAGAAACTATGTTGATAGGCAAAAGTGTTTTGACTCGGGAACTATAGTGTGACAGTTTCGAGATAATGTAGTATAATTCCAATAATTCGGCAAGGAGAAGTATGCTCAAATACCCCCTTATATGTTATACTTTCGAGGTGAGCCAAACGAAAATAGACCTAATTCCCTAGCATAGGTCGGTCCTGTAGTTCACATTTCCATGCAAGAACGGTTGTAAAAGTATATTTATTCGTGGATGTGCGTTTGCCATTGCGTATCGTTGTTAGACCGAATTCATACACGATTGATTTAGATTCTTACAGACCTATCACGTCAACGTGGGATATCCAAGGCAGTGATAAAAGTTGGGGAAATCATTATTTGTATCAAATCCTAAACGGGGATTCGTCTCGTTTATGATCGTGGAACAGCAGAGCACAGCGGCAAGTCACGCCATACACACCCACATGCAGCCATTTCTACCGTGTCACTATTACTCTACATACGGTATATCCTCTTGTACGGCCGAGCATTTGTGCTGAAGCCTGCCGAGCTAAAGTGCTAGCGTTAGCAGGTGAAAGCGACATGCAAGCTGTGGGCTGGGTTTACCTGAGGCAGCGGTAGGCCGCCCGGGGACGGTGTAGAGGAGCTGGGCTGTCACTCGGTGGTTGGGCGACGCTTCTGGGGCACCGGCACCTGGTGTGACACCCAGATCTCTTCGGCCGACCGAGCGCCCCCGAGAAAGCTGTCGTAAAAAGGCGTGCGGGTTCCACGAGGTTATTTTTGGACGTCGAGTGACGCCATGCTAGTCTTAACATCTTAATCCACGCCCCGGTTAGTTTAGCAGGTCGGCATTAGTGCCTTCGCTGCTGACAGAAGAACCAAAAAAAAACCAAACTTCCAGCCATGTGTCGAACACTTTATTGTAATTGTAATGCCACCTAAGTGACACACGATGGCGGAATAGAGCAGACCCCAAAACAAGTCAGTGTGGGGGGGAAATGCAAGTTTCCTGTTTGTTTGTCTGGGCTGAGGAAGTAATAGTTGAAAAAAATCAACTTTTGACCTGTGTAGAGTGTGTTACTTAACTAGTATCCAACATGCCCTTATGCTTGCTTTGAAATATTGAGATTGACAACAATGGGAACAAACTGATCGCGAGTCACAATGTCTGACGCTACGATGTTCATGGGTGTTTTGACGGCTTGCTCTTTCACCCACCGCAGGAGTCTCGGAAGACTCCTGTGCACGACATTGGCAAAGTTGTCACACATGCGAAGGATGTAAAAAAATATCCTGGAATCCGCAGGCAGGGTCAGGTTCAAGCCACAGACAATGAAACCTGTGGGATTAGAAACAGCAAATATGTAACCAGTGTATGTTTCATAAAATAATAATTTAAAAAAAAAATCCACTCTCGTGGAACTATCCATTCAATCTTTAAACTCAGAGTGTTTAATGTTTCAGATGGCAATAACTCACCTCGAGGCTTTCCCCTTTTTTCCAAATTAAGACGAAGCTGGGATTGAACTTTATTGGGGTCCATAGTGTTTCCATAGTAGTATGCTATTTTGCCCCATATTTCAATATGCTGGTTGGCTGGATAATCATATGAAACCATAACATTGTGTTTTTGGTCCCAGCAGCTTTTCAGGCTTGGGACACCCTGTTGGGATTTAATCATTTTTGAGTGACCTATTAGCCTGCTGGCTGTTGAGTTGAATGATACAAAATACTTTACCTTTCTGGGGACGAGTTTAGCTCCAAATATTGCCTTAATGGAGCTGATGAGATGGTTGTGGAGATGCGTCTTATTTTTTTTCTCAAAACCTTTAAAATTGGACAGAGCCAAAATGATGACCTCTGTGGGATGCCTCTCTGCCCAGTCATTGATCATCAGGAGAACAGTCTGAACAAATCACAAGGTATGTTACAGGTTAGCATCATCAGTAACTTATGTGTTCATTTCTGGTCCATTAACGCTATTTTTATTTGGCTTTCGCAGATTATAGGCAATTAAATATATTTTATTTTAGTGGATTGTTGACATTTTTTTTTATCTTTATCTGTCATTTATGCTCTTTTTTTTATAAGACTAAATGGTAGCATAAGTACTTGGTGCGGTGAAATGTTTGCATGCATGGTTACTTTAATCTTGTAGATACAAATATATAAAGTATGTTATATCAATTTTATTATTTGTGTCCCTAATGGGAAACGCAGATTATTGTTCGGGAATAACGATCAAGCCAGTAGCATATTCATTCTACAGTATTTCCAATGGCAAGAAGTATTTTTTTCATATATTTATAATTTTTGTACCTCCACATCGCTGTGTGTGTACAGCCCGTGATGGAAGTAAAGCCTTGTGGAATTGCTGTCACGAGGTTTGCGTGCAATCCTCAAGTCAAAGTAGCGAACTCCTGCATCCAGTTGCTGTATGATGGGCTCATTCTGCATCAGAGATTATTAACATCTCAAATAAATGCCTTCTACAAAAAAGTCAAGGGAAATTTGACATGAACAAGTTTTAAAACACAGCTCACCTGAGTCATCGCCCATCTGCGTATCATTTTACGTACACAACAGATCCGGCTGAACTTTTTCAGATTATCAGGCTCGACTATGGAGGAGTTTACGTCCAAATCGTAACTCATCGAGTCATGGCTGCCTAGAAATTTACCAGCACAAACACTGTCCGTGAATCTGATGTTAATTGAAGTCCTTCAGACTTTTTTGCTGCTCGCTCGCTGCAGGGGAGAATTCCAATTCGCATCCTGCCATTTCATCTGACCTGCATGATTTGGACTGTGGGAGAGAGGCAGAGTACTCAGGAGTACCCACGGAGGTACAGGGAGAACATGAAAATGAACAAACAGTGTTCACCGATTCACTGCCGTGGCATCCAAATTCTAACATGATATACAAAAATACATGTAAACGTGAGTCAAATCAGAGCAGAAACAAACTAAAATGTCTCAACAGTACAACTTTCCAGGTGATGGAAAATTTGCTCTTCAAGAGGCTTCTCCAAAAACGCTTTCTTTTAGTTTCCTGCATAGAGCTGTTTAGTTGGAACTTCCACATTTTTGAAAAGAGAGGCACTCTGAGTGTGTGAAACTAACAAGTGGCTTTGAGTGCTGGTTTCACCATCCTGGGGGTAGTACTAATCTAAAGGCATTGATCACTTTAGTTATGTCACAAAGGGTAGATTTCCTCAATGATATGAGCAAACACACTTTCTGAAAGGTGGAGCAAGAAAATTAGCTGAAAGATGGACAGTGATTATTCACTGGCTGACTACTATATTATTGTTTCAAAACATTTTTCACATAAATGTTAAACAATATGAACCGAAATTCTGAAAATAACTACACTCAATACACTTAAGTGAACAACACTATGCTAGGCAACAATGCTAGGCAACATGTTGTCTATTTCGGTGTAAAGTCAGTAGCTCTGTAACATTAGTTGGGTTATCTTAAAGCAGCATACCTGGGATTGCCAGCATATACAGAGGAACGCTGTGGAGTTCGGTCGGGAGCTGTGACATCCAGTCGCTGTAGCTTGTGATCTCCTTTTTGTTTTTACTTTTTTCTCCAGACATTGTCATCTCAGTTCCTACAGTAGAAAATAGTTCAGTCAGTCTCTCACCTTTCAAAAGATTTACTTGTTGAGCAGGTTGCAAAAGAGCAACAAGACGCGCAAGGATCCATGTATTCAAATAAATACGACTCACGTCTCCAAGTTGTTGGTCAACTTTCTTTCACTTCTTATATTTCTTTTAAGTTTCAAAAAACAGAAAACATGAATAAAAAAAAGAAAAACGACCTTCAACAAATCAAGGCTCCTTTCAAGACATTGTACCATTTACCAGTAGCACGTAGGAAAGGGGAAATAAAAAACTGTTTCTGAAGTAGTCAAACAGGTTTTTGTTGTGGGTTAGCCCATTGTGTAAGTCAAAACTGTCAGAGGTAGGAAATTCCTCATTACATGAATGCATGACCTGTGTTGACTTTGCTGCAGAAAATGAGGCTATGTTTGTGCCCGTCAGTCAGACTAAGCTGTAGACTAGAACTACATTTGTACTATTTTATTGTTTTTAGTGCTCAATTAGTCTGCAAAAGGAATCATACAATTCAATTAAACTGCTTTTATTGTGTTGTGTCTCTTAACTACAGTTGTTTGTCACAAAATATACAATTGAGCTGTATTAAGATGAAGTCAATTAAAAAAAAAAAAAAGTGCTAAAATTCTGACACTTTTGGTGGAGACAGTCAATCACATTTACAATTTTATATGTTGTGAGTAAAGTCGATTGTGAGTAGTGTTTACTGGTCAAAGCTAAAAGTAAAATAACGTATTGCAACTCAAGTCAGCAAACCCCGGGATGGTCTATCATTTACTTCTCTACTAAATAAGCTACCTAACATTTTGAGTGCTTGAGTCTAAAAACTGTGCTCACACTGAAAGGTGCTCAGGTGTTCCGTTCAGTTCACGTACCTAATTCTGTCCAAAAGTTGAGTGCGGAACAATAAACACTCCATATAAAAACAGTATAAAAGTAAGTATAAAAATACTTGGCAAAGAAACCAGTCTGTGCAGCACTTTGCTCTCGGCATCACAACCGATGATTCAGAGCCTTTGGACAAGTCCAATGAGAGTAGGGTCAATAGTTAGGTTCTCTTGTTGTGGAATCACATGCTTTGTCTTGTTCAGCCTCTGATCCTTCAGAGATCCACGCTGTCCTCTTCACTGGCACTCCATCGCTTACAAGCCTTCTAATCCCGGCTTCACTCCTTGGTCTGGTCATAGCGAAACATTCTTCACCAAGGGTCAGCGAGACCCTCTGAGCTGCATCGGCTGAATGGGAATTCCCAGAATGCCAAGCTCTCCTCCTGGGAAAGCTGCCAAACCCAGAACAATCTGCGGCATCCAGACCACAGATCCTGGAAGTCGGCTTTACCATGTCAGAGGTACGGTGAGTGCAAGACGCCCCAGGCTGGAGAGGTTCTAATTCAGATTCAGAGAAGCTGCAGCGTGTCCGCGGATAAATGCTTTTCAAAGCGGGGGAATCGTGAAGGGTGGAGGGAGTGAAAGAAGATGACAGACGGGAAATCCGTGGAGGAGCATGGACCCGATCTATTATCCTGTATCCAGCACTCTGTACTTCCTTTCTCTTTCCTTCCATTTCCTTTGGGCTTCCTGATTCAACAACGTGTTTGGCTCCTTTGTCCTCATTATGGATCCACCTCATCCTCCTCCTCCTCCTCTGTGCCAGAACCTTCTCCAGCTTTATTTCCAAGTTGTGAACGTCCTCAGTGACTTTATAGACCTGATCAAACCCAGATAGCATTGCATCAAAGCAGGGCAGCAAGCGGTCCAGGTGGGCCGCATGGACTTTGATGCCAGGCTCAGACGTCAAAGAGTTTTCAGAGCCCATGGAGAGATTGGACGACAGGGGACGTGGAGATGAAGGGGAGGAGGGCGTGCAAGGAGAGTGGGATGCGGGAAGGGCTGATGACAGAGTGGAGAGGCAGGATTGCTGGGAGGACCTGGATGGAGGAATGTCCATTCCTTCGAATTTCACCCTGTGTCTGAACTACAAAGGAAGAAGAATGTGGAGACTCAGCAGTTTGCATTGACTGAAATATTTCCATTATTTCCACTAAAGGGAACCCCAGCCATTGAGCCACTCACCTCTTTAGCTTTCGTGATCCCCATCCACAATTTCAGCCTTTTGATGAAGAACTCCACCATCTCATAATCCTGAGGTTCAATGGTTGGACGGTACAGCTCAGCCTGCTCTCGCCTGAGGACCACAGCAGTGTTAATTCTGAAACCACCTCATTACAGGGCTTTTTTTTTTTTTTTTTTTTTTTTTAATGAGAAACATTCTAGATTACACATTTCATGTCTTTACACTCTTTTTGCACTTTGGCCAGACGACTGCCTGGGGGTCTAATATGTAGATGATACCGTTTTTTTTTTATTAATGTCATTTAATGTTGGCACTTTAGGTTTGGCAATCAAATGATGAAACGCAGTCAGACTGACATGCTGAATGGCCCACTCAGGAGGAAGCAGGTGACCTCAGTGTTACTCTGTGTAAATACGTCTCTCTTATCAGCAAAATCATCTGGGAAATGCTTTCTTTTACCACGCCACACTTGATTTCACGTCTGTCTAATTTCAGCGTTCCAGAAGTCCACATTTTGGACGACTGCAGAAATTAGTTGGTGATGCAATTTTGCTCCTTCTTTACCAGTGAACCTGCTCGTGAAATGTATTCATTTTTATACATTTTGTATTCCATGATGTGTCAGTTGACTACAGAATATTTTACACACTGGGCCTTTAAGTTTATTTGGGTCTGGAACCATTTCAGTAATCACACAACATAATACATTATTAAATATTTTTTATGTTATTTTTCCTCTTGTATGGTCAAAAGAAAACTTGAATGAAGTTTGGAATACCATTTTACATGCTGGAAATGATACCTGTATGCATGAATGAGTACAGCTCCACAAAGTTTGGCGAGGAGCCAGACAGCTCCTCCCATCAGCAGCAATCCATACACTGGTCCCAGGACTGGATGGACCCTGCATAGTCGTTGGAGAGCCACCCGGCCTCGTAGGATGGACAGTATGGACACTGCGGTCTGACGCACCGACACGAAGCCCTCCAATGAACGTGAGAAGAGCTAAAAACAAAAGCAAGGAGAAGCTCGTATGCAAATGTTTTATAAATTGTTGTTATCAAACATTACTTAAATGTTTGATAACAACCATATTGTGAATGTCTCTAGCCTGTCAAGAGTCGCCTGAAATGAAAACAGGTCCACCCTTTGCTTCTTTTGCTTGCTCCAAGTTACAACCCTGGAAACTAGTCTAGTTTTGGCGAAAGACGAGCGGGAGTCTTTCACGAAAACTAAAACCGCCATTTTTAAATGGTGGTCATGAATCCGGGGACAAGGAAGGCACAACAAACACCAAGGAACCTTTGGTCCGCCTTGCAGCTGTAACTCCACCCACGCTGAGCTGGGACCAAGTCGCGGTGGAAACACACCGGTGCCTAGGCGTACCGTACCGAGCCAAGGTTGCCCGAGCCAAGTAGCGCTAGTAGAAACGTTCCCTTTGATCTGCCCTCTGTTGCCCTCTGTTGCCTCACCTCGTGGCCTTCTTTTTCTGGTGCACTTCCAAAGGAAGGTCCAACAAAGTGTCGGTTTTATCAGGAAACTAACAAAGCATTTTTGTATTTCAGTCTTGGTACAAAGGGCAGATAAGGTCAATTTCCGTTTTGGATAAGTTATCAAGTAATCAATCTGGCAAATAAAATAAAGATCTGAATGAAGAAATGTGCTTTCTTACCGTGTGTCCAAGGTGAGTGCATAGAAAGAGCAGCAACATCAGTAGGAGGGTCAGACACCAAAGCTCCCTCCAGGCTCTCTGCAGCACCTTGCCTAACATCACCCATCTCCTCACAAACCTCAAGGTGCCCAGTAGCTTCAGAACAAGCAATGTGATGAGGACAGCAGCACACTGAGAGCCCCGCTGTGCCAAAAGGGCTGCACCGTGAAAGTCGATGAAGTCGTCGTGGTCTGACTGAAGCTAAATTACAGAAATTTACAAAATGCAAGATCATCAAATGGAATAAGAGTGGTATTCTTTCATTGCTTGTCAATCTATAATATTTTCACAATTGTCTTAAATATTGTTTTGTATGCAGGTTTACAAAGATTTAGCTTAGAAATTCTCAATTAACTATTGACTACTGCAGCATACTACACATTAAACTGTCTAGCATACTGGCCAGTTTTGGTTGCATATCCTAAGTCTCACCCTGGAAACACAAGAGGTGGCCTCGGACAGGAAGCAGAATTGGAACGTAGCTGTTGCAAGAGACAGGAAGCTGAAGACGAGCTGTAGCCAATGCCTGCACTGATGCAGGTACTGGGCACGCTCAGTCACCATGGACCAGAGCTCTCCAGCCAAGATGAGGAGAGCAGAGAGGAGAAGAAGGACCTAGGGCAACAGAACAAAAAAAGTATTGATTTAAAAAATGAATTGTCAAAGAACAAGAGATCTTGGAGTTTATTCCCTCTTTGAAGGCCGTGAAGAATTTGTTACCATGAGTGCAACCTGCAGGTCCAGTCCAGAGTGGGTTGAGGGAATGAGGAGAGTGTGTATGGAGAGGGATGGAGTAACTCTCCATAATGGTTGCCTGTCTAGCTGAACAGACACACAGACAAAGAACCCAGACTCTCTGTGGTACTGTGTGAAGTCAACTACGATAGTTCTGAAACTGAAAAGAAAGTTGGATTGAAAAAAAAACAAAAGAACGCTGGCTTGCATAGTTTAAGTGGGAACTTGAAAACATTTCATCCACTTACTTTTGGGAAGCCAACTCTGCTACTTTTAGATCTGGTAGGACCAGTTTTTTTGTGACAACACTCTCACCCAGGATGACTCCTGGCGTGACAGCGTGTGTGCAGCGCAGACGTGGCAACCCAACCAGACTTAATGAAGGGTTTTGGTGCAGGTGTGGCACCAAGATGTGTTCAATCCACTGCTCTGCCTCTGACCAGCTGGACCAGGACGAAACATTCAGAGGTGTGAGAATGTGTGTGACTACATTATTTTCACTCTTCTTACCATTATTATTTTTGTTATTATAGATTCCGAAATTGAACAGATCATGCCAGAATTCCCTTACTATTTTTCGAACAGGTGGCACGTGATGTCTGAAACACTCCTCGCTTTCTAATGATTGTGACCCTTTTGACAGTAGGAAGCTGAGCTCTGTCCTTACTCTCTGAGCGAGGTCAGGTTACGGAGGCCCCGGGGTGCCGAGTGGAGACTGCGCCTGACGGCCTCGTGCAGCAGCCTGCCCTGCCTCTGCTCTACATCGTCCCGGTAGTTCACCATCAACAACAGCAGCAGAAACAGCAACTGGCAGAACGATTGCTGCACATAACACAAGAATGGAGACAACTAATGTAGTTCAGCAACTTCTTTTGAAGATACACTTTGGAATCTTTGCCCACCCTCATGAGCGATCTCAGAGCTCGGACTTTGCGCGCCTCCTCCTTGGCCTGCAGGAGCCCATAGCCGCACGGTGGCCGAATTTTCCCATCGCGCTCTGGGAACGTTTTCACTACGGTGGTCTCTTGAGCCAGGTAGTCCTCAACCTCTGGGTCCACAGGCCTCCACAGTGTTGTGTAGACCAACGCTTGCACCAACACCTAGGAGACACAGAAACACAAATGCAATTTGCTAACCACAGGGACCATTTCACCTGACAGCAACTTTGGCCAAACACTGATAAATTTGGCAACATTTTGACAACAACTTGGATGTGATGAAACAAGACAATGTTTAAATTAATAATATTATGTGTCTCTAGGCTGCCAGTGAACTCACCAGAAATTACTTTAACTTTTGGTCTTTTGCTTGTTCAAATGTGAGATAATGAAAAATCAGGTCTTTGTGATGTCACAGAGGGCACTGATGCCTCTTTCAGGTCACTGAACCAAACCTCCAGTCAGGTGAGTGTCCCAATGCCTCAATGTAATAATGCTTTCATCTTTCATAACGTGTGCACATGGAAACTTTTAAATATGTTAAGACAATATGTCGCTTTACGTCACTGACTTTGTCATAAACCAGACAAAAATCTTCAATCCATTCTGACAAAGCCATTTGGGAACCATTCACCAACTAAATATAGTAAAGCCATAATACTGCAGTCTTACCCAGGTTACAGGACAGGCTAGTAGCCGCCAGTGCTAGTGGCTGGCAACACTTTCTCCAACCCACCTTTAGAGGTTCGAGGACCAGTGCGGAACTGAGGAAGGCAGAGAGAGCCGACACCAGCCACATGAGTACGACGCCTTTGGACAGGAAGCTGCCGTAGAGTCCGTTCACAGCCAGGCAGGCTCCCAGCAGTAAAGCCACGACAGGGTAAATCACACACAGAGCCCAGGGAGGTAGCAGCCTGCCTGGCTGACCTCGAACAACACCTTGGAGTGAGACACACATATATTAAATACTTCTGTAAGACAAGGAGACCTAATTATATGATTCCCTGATGTCCCACTTGATCTTAGCTTGGTCTCATGCCAATGTTTATATTAGAGTAAAATACACATCAAATACACGTCACATATCTGGTGACTTATATATATATATGTATAAAATACATATATATGTCCATGTGTTTTAAATATTACAAAAGGGGCCTTGAACACTTTGATGAAAACATTTGATAAAACCTGCGCCCTCTGTCTCTTCATTCCAGCAGAGGAAGACAACCTACGCAAACATATCCAAACGTGCCTGCGTTTTCACATTTAAAGTGCAAGAATTCATTCAGTGCTCGTTTAATTTCACTGCAATTTTGCATTATTCCTTTAGCCCCCCCAACCCCTCCCTCCACCTACCGATACGCGTTGTGGAGCAGGAGCGCGTGGAGTCGGGAGAAGGGCTCGGCAGGGAGGCGCTGGCCATGGAGTCGACAGACAGCAGGGAGGAGCGTCTGTCAAGTCCCCACTCGTCCAAGGAGGAACATGACTGTGAATCTGGGCCAAGGATTTGTGCTCCATAAAGAGACCTCACCTCACTTTGCCCTGTCCAGCTGCTGCAGGAGGTGCTCCTGTGAAAAAGAAAGCATTGCGTGTGTGGCAATACGACATTATTGCAATACAGCAGTGCATAAACCTGCTTTGGATGCAAGGGAGGCCTACATGTTGGAGAGCGATGAGAACGTTCTTGGGGAGCCCCTGCCACTGTCTGTGTTGCTGCTGGTAGCTTGGGGTGTGTCCTCTGCTGCCGCTGTTATCGACATGATCAGATCCTCGTCTGGTAAGAAAGACAAATGTTCACAATTCATACAGACAGACAGACGCATCGATCCAAATGTGTGAGCAGCATCTGCACGACACTTACGGAATGCTCTAGCCCGTGTGTGTTGTAGCTTCATAACGCTCTACGACGGTTGGATTGATAAACATTTTATTCTGAAATCTTGTTTATCCATACCTTCATACATACATCCAAACAACCAATCAGCTTCCTTTTAGTTATGTCAAAAGGAATGGATGTATAGCGCTTTTCTAGACACTCACACCGCTTTACATTGAACCCATTATTTATTCACGCCACATTCACACTGGTGGTGGTAAGCAGCAACAGTCTGGGCGGATGATGCAATAGTGGCAGGACTACTTATTTAACTTTAAATAGAATGGGACTGAAGGCTTTACTTAGTGAATCAATCAATAGAAAGTCCCAAGTAGTAGTAGTAGTAATCTTCCTATTGGTAGCTAAACACGAGTAAACACTCATCTTTTTGAGGGACAATATAATATTTGCAATTGACATCTTCTGACAACTCATGTCAAGAAGGAGAAGATTTGAAATGTAAATGCCCAACTTGCCTGTAGAAAACATTAAAAGGTATGTTAATGTTAATTTGCTCACCAGAGAGAGTCAGAAGTGTTGGCAGATTGAAGGTATTGGCTTTCATGACACGGCCACTCATAGCATGGCTGTTGTGGTCCACTGTACCATGGGACTCATCATCTTTAGGAAGTGTGTACGGTTGAGGTGTGGAGGGGGGTCCCACTGGTGAGCCCATGGAGGAGGGAGAGGCCAGGCGGAGCTGCGTCAGGGCCTTTTTTCTCCTGAGCTGGCGTGTTGGGCCGAGGGTGGGTGAAGAAATGCAGGTGTTGGCACCTGAGGACGTGTTGCTGAGACTTCCCGAGGTGCCCGCAGCCACATTGAAGAGGCTGTCGCAGGACGGCCACGTGGTCACGCCCTCCTCTCGACATGATCTTTCTCCCTCGGGGGCGAGACCGGACGCGGCCCAAAAATCCAAGATACTGGCGTCGATCGCCTTGCTGTCCAGTAACTAGACAAGCAGGAAGAACGACTGATGAGAAGAGGCAGCGATGAAGAAACGATGAAGCATTTGTCTATTTTTTGCTATGTGTTTACTCACGGAGGAGGGGCTGTCCCTGACGGGACCGCAGGTGTCTGGAATAGACAGGCGGGAAGGGCAGGAGAGCTGTGATTGGCCGAGGTAGACGTCCATCTCCACAGAGTGACAGGTGGGGGAGGGCAGGACTGACACATCAACAGTTACCTGGGTTGAACACACAAAGACACAGGCTACTGCAAAGTCAACTTACCACACAAAAAAAAAACCACGCGCTTGCTTGTCACGTTTACACATGAGGAAGGAATATCTGATGGAAGGCCTTCCGCCGTCATGAAGGGTGAGAAAACCACAGGGACAGACTCAGGCATAAAGTAGCAACTCAGCCTAAAGTGCATGTAATTGATCCAGGTTTACCGAGGACCACATTCCCTCTTGTATTTCATGAGCTTCACAAAATCTCCACTCACCTGACTGTGAGTTTTGCGAAACAGAAAGCAGAGGAAACTCTGGATGGGGAAAACCAGCAGAGCAATGATCGTCCCCACAGCCGCCGCCTCCATGTTGACCAGCAGGCGGGGGGACAAGTGTCCACTTGTGACAAAGACACACAGATCACCACCACAGACCACATAACAGCAGAATCCAGCTATTAAAGGCACAGGATTAAGTAGCATGTCATGGTAAATTAGCATACTGCAAACAACATTCCCATAAGCCCTGCTTTATGTTCTATTTTCCTGCCTCAAACATCTTGTACAGAATGCAAGGTCAGGTTAAAAAAAAAAAAAAGACATAAAACCCAGTGCGGATCCACTTGAGCCACTTTATGTGATATGCATTAGCACAATTACAAGTGGACCCGGTCTTTATGTAAAAGTAACCTATTATGAGTGCATATAACAACTGACTTGATCTTTCAAAGAGCAGACACACTCTTTCATGATAATGAAGCCCTTAACGTGTTTCACATCAGGCCAAGTTGAAAAGAAAATATCAAGCAGAGCAGGTTTTGTTTAAAATAATTTAAGTGTGAATTCTTTCAATAAATATTTGTTTTACAAAATATTAATAATATATTAATAATATTAATAAGCTGTTGACTGCATCAAAAATGCAGCATCGTTTTTTTTAAATACTAGTTGGCCACTAATTTGACGAGTCGCATTCTGGTAATTAGAATTCTGGTTTTCCAACCTTTGTCCCGCCGTGCCAACGGCAGCATACCACAGAGCAGCCAGTGCCAGGTAGAGATGCAGCGTGAGGGCACTGCATGTCACCCTCTGAGCCCGGGTGAAACGGCTGTGGGCGGGGCGTTCCCACAGTGATAACCACAGGTGGCGCTCAAACATCCCAAACGTCAGCTGGGACGCCGAGACTCGTCGGAACTGAGAGAGCTCACCGGGGCCTGCGGGGGTGATAATCAGGCGACGTTTGCTCTTGACACGAGAGGCATTTTTACGTGCTGCGTCACCGTGACATACGTATAAACTCACATGATGCTAGAATTTCTCTCTCCACAGTGCCACTCTTTTGATTCTCCACAGAAAGCCAGTCATTCAGCAGGAAGAAGAACATGTGGTCTGTCTGTGGGTCCCAAACCACCACGTGCTCAACGTACCAGGATGGATCCAGGCCTACAATCATATATATGTTCATTCTCACATCAGTCTTAACTGTTCCAGCACAATTTAGAAATGTCTTACTAATTAACCAAACTAACTTTCAGGAGTGTCTTGCAATGACGTGAATAGCTTTAAAACCTGTGTTGTCGTGCCAGATGTGGATTTTCCAAACTTCTCCCAGGTTGTCATCTGTTTCCAGGTGAAACTGGTCCAGGCTGCCACGCTGAAAAGCTCCGTCCCTCTGCAGGTGGCGACATCCGCTCTTATTCACACCATACAGACTGATGCCAACATGAGCAGTCGTGCCTGTGAGCGCAGAGAGTCAAACCTTCACTTGTTCCTTCAACACTTTCACTTGTTATTTTCTTTTCTCTTCGCATTACCGACCTGCTCCTCGCCTGCGGCCAGTCTTGACCAAAACCCTGTAGTTGTAAAGCCCCGGGCGGCCACAGAGACGCAGCTGCCTCAGTCTTATGCTGTCCAAGTGGTCCAGTTTATGAGCGATGAGCCCCACCACCAGGTGAATCAGCAGCAGGGCAGCACACACAATCGGCACCACCATGTTACGCACAGGACCGTTTGGCTGCAATTAAAAGACAGCAGAGACAAAATAACACATTATTATTATTATTATTATTATTATTATTATTATTATTATTATTTATTTATTTTTAAATATTATTATTATTATTATTATTATTATTATTATTATTATTATTATTATTACTACACATAGTTATTTCCTCTTCGTGCTCTGTTTTGTCTTACCGGTGGAAGCAGAACCACGGCCCCAGGATGGACAAACAAACTGGCCCCAAACATGGTGAGGTGCCTGGTGAGACAGTGCGCAGTGTGCAGTGTGCTGCCCTCCAGTGCCTGCAGACCCTCACTGCGCCAGCGACCCTCCTTGACGCTGTAGTACTGGCACAGGGAGCTGAATACACACACTGACACACTGACAGCTCCGGCATCAGCCAGAGATGAGGACAGGCGGACAGAGGCGGGTCCATCAGTCCCGTTTAAACTGTCAAGGAAGAATATTTGGAACTTGAAAGGGAGTAATCACATGGAACACTGACATGCAGAGGAGAGAGCTGACTCACAGTGGAGATAGAAAGATAGATTGTGCCATTGAGCTGGTGGGAGAGGAGAGACTGAGGGCAAACTCCCTCACCAGGGAATCCCAGGATGCATTAGTCCGGGGCTCCACAGAGCTCACTTCAATCTTGACACGTCCCATACTGACTGGAGTGGCTCCTTTGTGCAAAACAGCCATTTGCATGAATTATTAATCTAAAACCTCAAATGCGCAATCAAGCTAATTAATGGTTTTGCAAATATGCTGAATGATTGGCCCTAAATTTACTTTTCTGAAGGTTGATAGTTGGGTAAAAATTAAGCGTTAAATAGTGTTGCAGCAAATTGCACAATAGGGATCTCAAAAGCTGTTATTTTCCGATTAAAGAGTTTTGAGCCAAAATAAATACAACAAACATATTCTAAACATTCTTCAAGAAACCCCAAGATGAATTTAACTGTGGGTAAAGTGAGGAGGTTTCAGAGAGCAGATGGTTGAAGGAACTTATTCATGCATGAAGGCACGTTCATTTTGACTTTCCTATTTAGTTCATTTAGAGTTAACGTTGTGAATGATATCACTCAAAATTGTTCAGCACCTTCCAGTGATTGGAAGGTTACCAGTTCTAATAACTCCGAAATTGCATCTCATGTATCAACAGCTTATCTACAATCCCCCCCCCCCCCCGCTAAAACTTTCAGGTCTGGAAATTAGCTCTTTGTGATGACTGGTACCTCTCCCAGGCTAGTGACAGTAACAGCCCTTGAGACCAACGTCAGGTGGTTATCTTAAGGTTTTTCCCCCTCTAAAGCATGTAGAAGGTCTAAAAAAGAATTGGTTTTGGCAGACAATCAGTTTAATACGAGTTCCTTAAAAAGGGGGCTTATGGACATATGGTCACTCATGTTCACAAACTCAAGATTTTTGTGTATATCAATTGTTTAAATGTGCTTTGTGGAGAGCTTTGGGAGCTACAGCTTGGCATTACACTGAGCTGCAACACTCAAAAGCAATGCAATGTATCTAGAGAGAGATTACTGATCTACCTTACCTTGTTCCAGGCTGAAGTTGAAGGAGATATAAAGACCTGCATTTTCATCAAGTCCATCCACAGCTTTGACTGAGAAGTTTAAACTTCCATTGGTTGGGAGAGTTAAGGTAAGACATGTTTTATTCCCAGCTTCATCTTTGCTCCTATCCGAGCCCCCACTTTTCGGTCCAAAGGGGTTCTTATTAGGAAGGGTGACCCGTATGGCCTGGTCAGGATGCAGGTCCTGGATGGGTAAGGGTTTGCCCTGAGGGGAGGCCAGTTCCATGGCAACCAGGGCGGTGGAAATTGGAGGTTCAGCTTCAGTCAGCAAGGGGTTGGATTCCAATTCCGCCTCCATACCAAAGAGGACCTGCACAACCTCAGATTTCAGACTCTTCAGCTGAGCGGTGAAAGAGGCGGGGATGTGAAACTGACATGGGGCTGAAGCCTTTGATGACTCAGTCATATGAAGGTCATATGAATCATTGGTCTGGTTTCTTTGACTGGTGCAGAGGAGATCAGATGGGTCTCCCTGGAACCCCACCGTGGTGATATAATGGGTCGATAGAGAAATAGGCGCATGTTTATGAACGTGCAAGCGCACAAGAGAGCGCATCAGGGTGCTGGCGTGACCCAGTGCAGACAGGGTGACTGAGGAAGCACTCTGCAAAGTCCTGGTGTAAGTTGGGTGAGAACTGGAAGAACTAAAAGACTTGGAGACAGCAGCCAAGGTGCTCCCTGCAACCAGAAAAGTTGAGTTACACTGTGAAGTAAGTATTGTGAGAAAGACAGTTTAATTCAGGGGACGGTGGCTGATCAGCACCTATTATAGCAAGGACACTCTTTCCCGTTTCAACAGTTGACACAATACCAGGACCCCTCTCTTCCTCCATGACATGGATCATCTTTCCAACAGCTTCCATGACCTTTTCTTGGCTCTTTCCACAGTCCACTTCACTTGGTACAGCCTCAAAAGAACAATTTATCATTATTGGACTAAAGAAAAAATGTTTGAGACGTGAACAAAAATTCTTTAAACTTTTCCCTTATTTCTCTACTTCTCTATCATAGCTGTAATAATAATCTATATGATGTAAGTGGCATGCAATAAGTAATATTGGTGAGTTATTTAAATAACGTGGGTCAATGCATGATGACCCAACAATGTTAAACCTATGAAATGTTTGTGGTACTGGCTAGACTCAACTGACCTTGTCCTTATTTTTCGATTGCAAAGAACTAAATTAGATTTACTTACCATAGCCTGTAACAGCGCTGAACTAATTTGATCAACATCCAACATGGAGGTCACCGAAAGAAATGCAAGGGCTTGAGTAACATTTTTGCGGATTTCCTTTTTGACCTCCAGGTCTTGTGGCATCTAATAATGCAGAAACATGGTTTGAAGTAATCAGCTTTAAATCTAAATCACATTCAGGTACTTTAAAATAAGAACATACAAGCTAGGTACCTGGTTGAGTTGGCTGGTGAGGGCAATGGAATAAGGGACGATCTCCTGAGGGTTGCCATGTTGGACTAAAGCCCACAGTTCTGTTTGACTCTTGTTTTTGAGCCACTGGCCAGCAAGATCAGCTCTCACTGTATTTCTGACGGTTAACATTCTGCAGAAAGTAACATTTTAAATGCTCTCTTAAACCCATTAATATATTATGTTGCCTTTTTGCCATAATCTGTCAAATCCTGGTGGCAGTACCTGTTCAGAGCTGTGACCTTGGTACCCAGGTAGTCTTCTACTTGCAATGTAACTGTGATAACTGATATATCTTGTTCTTGCCCAGGACGACCCATTGGAAGGAGGGTGCCAAACGTTGATTGAGTTCCCCTGTGAAGAGAAATTTAGTTAAGATTTTTGTTTTCAATCAAAGATCTAATATCATAAAAAAGAATACTTTCCAGTGTTGACTTTTTACTTATTTATTTGCTCCACTATTTAAAATATGTATGCTGGGAGACATGGTTCTGGAAATTGTATCAGAGCTGATTTTTCAGGCCTTTGAGACCAGGTTTGTAGTATCCTTGTTTTATCACTAACTACTCCCAGTCTGTCACTTTTATTGACAGCGGTAACAGTGGACTATATATATTATTCATTAGGAAGGTATCTGAGTCTAGAGCCCTAGATGAAAAAGAAACATTTGAAGACAGATACAATCTAGGACCTTTAACACAAGTATACATTGAAAGCTGTAGGTAAATAATACGCCCTTACCTGTACAAAGTAAGCACTGGACACATTGTGTTATTGGACAAACATGGTGCTACCTGCAAGGTATAGATCAGCTGAGAGGCTGTGCTCTCGTTATCTTCCCATCCTGCCACACAAAAAAGAAGGTCTTAGTGAAACAAACTTTTTGAGGAAATATTTATTTGTTTAACAAGGAGACTCAAAATAACTTTCTCACCTGTGCAATTGTAAGTGACAGTTGTCTCCAGCAGGTGTATATCTGAATCTGGAGTGAGATCACATAGGCCTCCATGCGGCGGAGGACGAGACAGTAGCATCATACTTGCACTGCCCTGATGTCCTCCATCAGGTTGGGATGCATTGAGAGTGAAAGTGTATATCTGACCTGGCCGCAAGGCACCTGAACGCAGCTCTAAGGTAGAAAAGTGTGGTTTTGTTGCGGTGATTATGTCATCTGGGTCAAGGGCCATGCTGTTCTGGTTTTCCACGCTCCATTTGTACTGGGAAAAAAAAAACATAAGTATAAATAATACTGTATTAGAGATTATCTTTATAAACTTCATCTGCAAATCACACATAATTATTTAATCTCTATCAATAAATGTAGGTTGCTGGATATTGATATATGATAATAATAATAATAATAGTATTAATATTTCAAACAAAAAAGTTTTCTGATTTAAGCATTTTGCCAGATTCATTACTGCATGTACCAGTGGGGTGAAAATTACCTGAGTCTGACCACCACACTGGCTGCACTGTCCTGAAAGCACAACAGGTGCACTGTGGCTAACTAACTGGTGAGGAGATGATGGCGTGGCACAGGAAACACATTCCACAGTCACAGGAAGTACATGAACTTGATGCACCATCACCTACAGAAACAGAGGTTCCATCTGAGATGGATGTCCTGTTCGACCAAAGCCATTATCTTTGACAATATCCAACTTTTGGATCAACAGAGAATTAAGGGAGAATGGCATTGCAAAATGGCATGACACTACAATAAGGGGCATATGGGTGATATTTACTGTTTGATTGACTGAAACGGGGCTCCTGTATGTCTTGTATACAGTAAGAGTGAAAATGTAGACTTCTCCAGGGTGCATCTTTGTGCTGGGCACAATAACTTTATTACTGTTGCTCCCAAAGAGCTGCTCAAAAGAGGGAGAATCTGTTGAATTCTGGAAATACAAACACATAATTCTCAGTTACAGTGACATGTGCAGCAATGGACTTCTTCAGTGTAAAAGCCAACAACAACAAAAAAAGACGAGCACACACATCATCAGGCCTTTACCAGTGTTATGAAGGTCCATTCATACTGTAATGTATCCTCTTCTCCTGGACTCGTATCTGGGTCGTGGGACTCAGATCCATCCAAGGTGAGGTCAGAGAGGGTGGACCAAATTCTTTTTGAGCCACCCCTAATGACAGCAACCAATGGGGAGTTGACCACACGAGTAGTCTTTTTTTGTTGGACAAGTAAGGGTGTTCCCTGGAATGAAACGGTAAATACCAAGCAGTACTGTCCTACATCCAGGGTATGTTTTGTAAGCAAGAGCAGAGGAGATGTTGGATCTACCTGACTGTTAAAATGGACTTTGGATTTAAGGCTGGAGTCGGTACAATCGGACTTTTGAAATATCTGCCATTGATACTTGGTTTTGTAAGCAGAGCATTTAAAGTCCACCCTCGCTTCAAAAATATTTGATCTTGACCTGAAGACAGTTGAGTGGTTGAGAAGAATCGATGCTTGAGGGCTGGAACATTGAAGCTCCACTACATTTATGTATAGCTGAGTGGACAGATGACTGACACTATTGAGAACTTTGACTGTGACTCTGTGTTTTCCAGCAACAAAATAAGCATGACTGACTGTGTTCAAATCTGTTTCCAAAACTTGTGTTGAGTCTCCAAAGTCCCATAGAAAACTGAGGTCACTTCCTCCATTCACAGTAGCAGAAAATGTTACTGCATAGCCAACAAATATTATTTTTGATTGACATACAAGGCTGATTTTTTTCACAGGTGATTGAATTGTGACTGTGTTATTTATCATTTTAGAACATACTCCATTAGTAGCCACTACTTTGACAAACAACAGGCCACTACCTGGTGGAACAAAGACCACCTCTTGTCCCATGAGCGATATGGACTTATAACCAACCAAGTTAAATATCCAGGTGAAGTTAACTGGAAAAGAACCTTGAATTCCTGCCTTAAACCGAATTTCCGTCAGTGCTCCAAGAGCAGCAGAACAACAGTTTAAAATTTGTAAACCCTGGATATTCTCATTAACCAGAATGCTGGTAGATGCCTCGGCACTGCTGACTTTGTTCCAAGCTTTTACTGTCACAAGGTGTGTCCCTGCAGGAAGACTAGATGTGGTATATTGGCCATCAGGAATACCTTGACTGTAAATCCAGTTGCCATTTCTAAATGTTATCGCAAAGCTCACATCACTTCCTTGAGAGATTGTTGAACTGAATGTGACATGTTCTCCAATGCAGGAGGAAGACGTGGACTTGTTTAGGGTTAGACCTTCAACTTCATCCTGGACTGTGAGATTGTGTGAGACTATCTGCCAGCTTATGTCATTGGAAATATTTAAAGAAACCCAGTAGATACCTGCATGTTGAAAAGAGTAGACAAAGGTCTGTGGTGTAACATTAAATCTGGTTGTTGCATTTTTAACCTGCCAGTTCCAATGCAGATTGCTGCCTTTCTGAATGACACCGTGGAGTGGCACAGAAGCACTTGTTGGGACAAAAAAAGGACGCAACATTCCCCCAATATCAATTTCTACCCCTTGCACCTCTTCCTGAACATTAAACTCTTTGGTAGTGTTAATCTGGCTGAGAATATTTTTAACTGAAACTTTGACAAGACACTTTCCTACAGTTTTAAAAGTGTGCAGAATAAAGGGTCCCTGCTGGGTCTGCTGGAGCGACTGATCATCCATCAAGTACCAAATGTATTGTAGATCTGAGCCTGCCACGACAGATACAGAGATATTCACCACTTTCCCTAAGGCCACAACATTTGATTGAGTAGTAAATTGGACATTTTCGACAGGCTGCACTGCCAGTAATGAAAAAAGGCTTGTGGCCTCACCCAATTTGTTATTGGCTCTCAGATGAATAAAAAACCTGCCAGGGGTTTTTGCCCAGACTTGGAAAGTCTCACCAACTCCAGTAGTTTGGTGGTTAATTCCACTCTGTGTAAAAAGCCATTGGTAAGTCACATTGGAACCTTGTGTAACTGTAGCAATAAAAATAAGTCTCTCATTGGCTGGTACATAATTCTTCTCCACCAGGTTCTTACAATCAACCTGAAGACCATCTATCCTTTCAAAGACCTCAAATAAAATAGTGGCTGCCTTTCTGCTCACTAAATTTTGTGCTACAATCTTAACTTGAAACAATCCTGCTTTAGGGAAAGCAATTCTAAGCTGATAAGTCCCTTCTTTGGTTGAGTTCACACCATCCACTGTCCAGTAGTAGTTTGTGCTGCTGATAGCACTGCTACCTGCGAGAAAACAAGTTTCTTCCCCCACTTCGGCATAAGGCCGATCGGTCTGAAGCGTCAAGTCTGAAACAGGAAGTAAAACATTGACACTAAGGGTCACAGAATCGCAGCTAACAAGATTAAAGGCTGTAGCATTGACTGTAAATTGACCCGGTTTCGTAAAAACATGGGATACGTTTTGTTTGTGCTCCATAGGTGAGCCGTCTCCAAAGTCCCAAAGCACTGAAACATTGCTGCCAGTATAACTGGCCACCCAAAATGTTGCAGATGTATTGACGGTGAGCATCTCACTTTGAAAATCATGTGCCAAAGAAATGTTTTTAACAGGGTTTTGAACAGTCACACTGACTTTGGCTGTTTGGTTGCTGACCTTATTACTTGCCATCACTGAAACATCTTCAGTGCCTTCATGTCTAAAAACAAAACAACTTTGAGTGTTATTCATTTTTGTAATAATGCTGGAGGGGCTGCTGAGCCACTTCAGTTGGTAACCATTTCTCTGTCCAGGGAAAACACTCACACTAATACACACGGCATCTCCTACTGCCACAACTTCCTGTGACGGCTCAAGGTTCATATTCTTTATCACTGCTTCAACACAAAGACTTGTGTTGAGGGACACAGATGTGACAGAGCTGAGCACAGTGAGGCTAATATCAAATATCCCATGGGTTTGAAATGAATGCGTTACTGAAGATTGTCCTTTGACAACAGTTAAAGGTGATCCATCTCCAAAAAGCCAGTGGAATTCCAAGAATGTTATGTTACCGATTACCAGAGCAGTGAGCTGGACATTCCTTTTACTCATGATGCATTCTGTTGGGAGAACTCCACTAATAGCCAAGGTATAAACCTCAACACTGAGAGACTGATGGGCCTGACTGACAGAATTTAGGGCAGTTATGTCCACTGTATAATTCCCTGAAGACTTGTAGATATGAGATATCATGCCATTTGAATGGTTTCTGGTTAGGAACCCATCACCAAAGTCAAAATTCCACATAAGATTTGTACCAGTGGCCACCATCGCAGTGAAATTTGTAACAGAGCTTAGTTCAGTGGGGCCACTACAGCTGACTGTTAATCCTGAGATTTTCTCTACAACTTCCACAATGAGACCAGTAGTCAGGAATGTAAGTGTGTTGTTGGCGCACACTGTGACATTATAGAGGCCTGCAGATTCAAAAGTATGGCTGACTTTGGGGTGGATGTCTTGGACAGCTTCTGAGCCATCACCAAAGTTCCATGTGTAGACAACAGCAGAGCCTGAAGGCTCTACCCAAGCTTCCAAATCAAGGGCCTGTTCGATGAGGACTGTGGTAACTGAAGAGATGATGAGGAGGTGCTTTAATTGAGGGCGGACGCTTATCTTCATGGACAAATCAGCCTTTTGATGTTGACTGGACACTTGGACATGAAGCACGTAGTCATCTGCACAAAACAAGAAGAAGCCATTTTACTAACTTACTTCTAGTCAAGTTATTTGTCATTGATTTGTTTCAAAGTGAGGGTGCAAGAAAATGATAAATGGTACTTTCTAAGAAGTCTACATGGAGATTGTGCAGACAAACATTTGTGTGTGCGTGTGTGCATTTGATTACCTGGGATTAAATAGGTAAAGTTGACTGAATCCTGCACATACATTTGCTTCTTTTCTTTCTCAATAGGTTGTCCCATTGATTGACATGGAGCATCCTTAGATTGGATCACTTTGCCACTGCCATCCCCAAAATCCCATCTGTATAACATGCAAATAGTACTTTCTGATTACCTAGACAAATCTTTCCCACACAATAGGCCCACATTTTTGTCAACTTTATATCTTAGTGATTAGGCTGAGGTCTTTGGATGTCTTTATGAAGAAACTGTTGTTTTACCTAAAGATGATGGGCGCAGAGATGTCAGCTTTGACTCCAACTGTGTAGAGATGAGGAGCACCCACAGCTATGACTGTCTGGGCTAGTGGGAACTCCAGCTCAGAGAGCAAAGTTAGTTCATCAGCAGTCAAGAGGACATGCTGGCTTTGAGAGCTTACAGGGTTGGAAGCTGTTACCTAGCATAAACCAATTGCATCAGATTACAAATGTAGATACAGAATTTTAAGTGAACAAGTGATCAACTAGAAAACTTCAGTTTACCTTGAGCTTGTAGTCAGCAGGTTTCTTAAACACTATGCTGTAAGATTCTCCTTCGTGGACCAAGTCATCAAGATCATCAATTGCCCAGGTGAATTTGACTGACGAGCCACTTTTCACTTTGGCTGTAAATGACTGATGAAGAAATATTAGATTGCACTTTGTAATTCCATGTAATTCCTATGTATTCTATGACCGAAAACGTCGCAATAAAAAGTGTGCAAGTTGGCCAGGTGTGTGGGAATTTCTTTTTGTCAGTTTGGACTTTATTGTCACCCTCCGATGCACCGGCTGTGTTAATAGATGTGCAAGGATTTTTGCCCTTTTAATTCCATTTTCTAAAACTGTACGGAAGAACTGACTTTCTTTTTCAATATACATCAAAAGTTACATATAATGGTACCATTTGAAAAAAGAAAGTGCAAGTTCTGGATAATACTGTCAGTTGAAAAAAAAAAAAGCTGTCTATTTCTTTTACACTTACAGCTGTAGTTAAGTTGTTCTGGAAGGCTTTCATTAGCTATGATATAATACTATATTAGAGACCAAAGTGACTAAATTGGAGTTCACGCTGTTATCTAAAATAAATAGAAAATATAATTTAAAATTCAAACAGTATAGGAAAATAGTATAAGAGTGTTAGATTGGAACACACAAAAAATATTAAAGCATCTCAGAATTTGTAAAACTTTGCTATTGACAGAAACTCTGGTCACAATGTAACTATAAATTGTGACCCTGTGGTCCATTTTTCTAAACTTAGAGCCAGACAACTGACATGTTTAGGATGCTAAAATTGTAAGCAAGTACAAAAGCAGTTTTTCCATTCTTACCTGCGGCGTGCCTATGAGAATCCTGTAACACCCATGAGGTTCAACACTAAGTCCTGTAACAGCCTTGTAGACACAAACTGTCAAATTCACACTGTGGGAACTCTCTGCATCCAGTGCACTGATGTTCAGTGTATGGAGCCCCACTGAGGACAACACCAAGGGGACCGAGGAGAACCACTCATTGTGGGACTGTATCCTGCAGCCAGGTGAGGAGTCGGCCACCGCTTCTGGGCAGGATGGCAGGAAAGGCACCTCAGATTGAAGAACAGGTGCTGACCATGAGCTCCTGGCATTTTGTCCAGATAGAAGCTTGACCACTACAAGTATGGGCACGTTGATTTGGACATGAATCTGGTTATTCTCATCGGGTATGGGGTGAACAATGACCAGCTGCCCAAATTTAGACCCGGGGTTTTTAGTCGGACCATTTGGAAGATCCCTACTATCGTGGGCTGTGGGCGGCTCACTGTAGGAAAATCCAAAGTTGTCCTCATGGCCTGTACCTCTTCTAGGCTGATCTGTATAGGTCATCCTCAGGTTGCAAACCGTCCCGTCCACCCAATGTCCTCTTGGGGGCAAAGAGGTGAGACCTCCATCCCACCAGCCTTCCCACTCTGCACCACGAAAGGCCATGTAACTCTGGCGCCACGGGGAGTTTAGAGAGGCTTCACTGCTGAGGCAATGCAGGAATGCTCCAGAATCACGAGTGTGCTGAATGGCAACAATATCATCTGGGTACACCATGATCACGTGGTCTGGCAGAAGCAGCTGTTTGGGAAAATTGTGCAGATTTGCTGAGTATTTATTAAATAGTTCATATTATAACTAATTTCAGATATTGGATTTTTGTTTAATGTGAATCATTCCAAGTAAAACAACTCATAACTGCTCATTGTTTAGTTTAAGCCTGCTGCTAAAATGGGGCGTAAGCAAGGTGACTAGAGAGAATAGAAGAATGATTGCTCTTGTTGACATAAGACTGACTTCTAGATCCGACCTGTTTTGCATACATCTTTTGAAGAATGATATAAATAAAGTAAGAATAAATTACATTCTAACGCATAATCTGAATACTTAATTCCATTTAAAAGCATGAAACTCACATTCAAAGTTTGAAATTCAGGGCTTGGGTCTATTTGAAAAGGCAGGTCTGCTACAAGATGGTAGAAGGGCGGCACTGCGTTGTATCTTGGAAGAGGAGCAAATCTGCGGGCCTCTGCGGCAGCGTCGTAGGTGCTGCAGGGACTGGAGGCGGGAACACAGGCTTCAGTCAGATGGCACCAGTACTGGCCCGTGTTGCAGCCCCCTGTGGTGTTACACAGTGGGGCAGCTGAACAGCAGCTGAAGGGGTTGAGGAGAAGGCTGCAACCTGTGAGAAGAACCAGAGTTTACCACACAGTGGGGCTTAAAGAGCGCTTTCAGGGAGGCTTTGGAACATGTCGTGTGCGGTACCTGGAGGAACCAGGTGGAGGTGGGGGCTGCAGTATGGTCTGAGGATCTGGACGCAAGCCAGTGACGACACTTGGCTGGGTTGGACCACCAACTCCACAGACTCCAACTGACCTGCATGGCTGAACCAGATCCCTGGGAAGAGCTGCAGCTGTAGGGAAAAAAACAATTCAGAAGTATGGATTTACCTATGTAAGATTCTGTCTTCATTTATCATTGTAACCTTTAAAATGCTTTTTTTTTTTTTCTAACAATTTTTGGATAACACTACCATTTTCCCAGATATGGAAAACCATTTTTAAAACAATCAAATCTAACAACAATTTAAAAGATGCCTTTATTCTGCTTTATAGTAGTTAGTTTGAATTACACGTCCCATACAAGTTGTTGGACTTGTGTTCCATTGTTGGATCTCTGCACTTGAATTCCTGTTTGCGCACACCACCGGGAGAGACTGACCTCCACTGTAAGCTGGCCAATGTGTGGGGCCCCCGGGAGGGGCTGGATGTGTGTCTGAGTGTAGACGCCTGTCATGAGAACCAGTCCTGTCAGGTAAGTCTCCTCAGGAGGTAGAGACTCTGCAGGAGTTGGGATTAAACAAATTCACAACCTGTGATCTCAAGTCACATTTCTAAACACTGAGTGCACCATGTTACACTTCTGCCTTACCAAATACATCTTTCTCACAAAGGGCAGGGTGTCGCCCAGCACACGGTGCCTTCCTCCACTGTCCGTGTGTCCCCAAGGCCATCTGAGGGCACCCCCTCTCAGCCCACTGTACACCTCTCCCTGGGTCCACGTCACTCATTCCCTCAGACCCATCCTCACTTGATCCCTTCAGCCAAACCCACACGGTAGATTTTCTACACCAACATTTGAAATAAATTTAAACAGTCACTTAATAGATGCTTTTAGAAGGCACGATAGGTTTCACTCGAAACAAAGGTTTGTTTGACTCACACTGGGAAGGAGTGGTAGATGAAGTTTTGCAGCTCCTGGGTGTCAGCTGATGCAACATCTCCACCCTGAGTTTTTCTGCATGAATCCTGTGCCTCTAGCCAGGTAGATGTCTCCTTAGGGAGCCAATAGCAACGCCAGGTGTCCAGGTGGATCTGGCCACCATTCGGACACATGGTGTCATCTAGTAGGTGCACCAAAACAACACTGCATGATTCAGTCCAGGTTAGCTGTTAATGCTATCTATCTAAGCTAATAAGTACACAGTGGTAGGTTTTTTTTTTTATTTTTTTTTTTTTTTATTTTAAGAACTGAAATACACCTGTAAATAATAGTAATTACAATAAAAATAAGATTTAAGCTGTCATGATTCATTATCGAGAACAAATAGCATTATAAATCTATATATATATGTAAAAAAACATATTTAACCCTTTGTTTACAGGCACCACTGAAGGCATAATTTTACTTTAGCTTCTTGCCAAATCCATGTGCATGAAAGGGAACAACATTGTTACATCACAAAGAGCTGATACCCAGAACAGTGGTTTTGCTCAAGCTTTTTGAGTCTGTTTGCATGGAATTCACTAGTTGGCCAGAGATGTATATTTCTGTTAGAATTGTATGCTTCTTATAAAAACCTACCTTTAACTAACAACTACTCAATGTCTCTAGTACACTAACAACTCAATATCAAATATCCATTTGCATTATTTTTACTTTTTTGTGTCAAGATGAGAAGAGAGGATGTTAAAATAAATTGACTAACAATTTTACACCAAATTAATTTTTAGAACTGATTTTGAAATACAGACTTCGAAAAACAATGATCAAGAAATGCAACATATGTAAATGATGACTTCTAAAAACATATTCTCAGCCTACTACCAAATGTAATCTACACTCAAACAAGTTAACATTTAGCAGTGATATTGCCTCCTGAGAGCTCATTCAGGTAGAGTCAAATTTTCATGGTATCTAGAAACACTGAACAGATATTTGTAATAGGAGTAAAATGTACATTGAGACATTTGGAAATTTAAAAGTCTAATTTACACAGTCAGTTTGTTATCATTTATTATAGCATCAGAAAGTAGGGTTAGACAATTGACACCATCAATTAAAGTGCATACACTTCTCAATAAAACATATCTTAACATCCACCAAAAACAAACTATTATTTTCACATTTTAGTCTTGAATGAAGATGTTCTTACCCCCAACTGCCACAAAGACAAACACACAAAGAATCCACAGAATTTCTGTGTATGATGAAGTTTTCATCTTGCAGAACACTAAAAGAAAAAATTCCCTGACTTGATCACCGCAGGACTTCTGTTAAAATCGTGTTGCTTCTCATTGCCCCTTCCATCCTCAGTCGTGTGGCGCACTGTCGCTCTTCATCCTGAAGTCCACACCGTGTCTGTGCACAGGCTCCTACTTCCCTCCACTGTCACCCCCCCGGGTCCATCCTAAAGACGCACTTTGACTTATGACTGTTTTATAGCCCTCTTCTTTTTTCCTCCTGACTGCCTGGGTGAATTTTTTTTGTCTCTCGGCAACGCCTATAGAAGTGGAGTGGACAGAGGAGGCCAGCGCAGCTCATTACCATGTTGTAAAACCACACACCAGGCAGGATTTTGGCTAAAGTTCTGGAGAAATAAGTGTCAGAAGTAAAAAGTCCATCATAGTTTGAGTTTTTTGTTTCGACAGAACATAGTTGATTTGTTTTATTGTGAGGTGGAGAAAACTTGTGTGTGGAGGCTGCTGTCAGAACACCGGTCCCAAGATCTCATCACTGCCCAGACAATGGTGCAGTGACGCAAAAGAAATCACCCTGCTCTTAAAAGACCGGATGCCATTGCGGTTGCCTGGAGAGGAGCTGATAGTGATAAGGCGACGAGCTAACGCTCTGCTTGTTTCTACGGTGACTCCTCTTTTTGTCTTTCTAAGACAAAGTATGGGCTTACAGTGGAGGAATCTAGACTGGTGCTTTTAAAGTTCAACCATGAATGCAGAAATGCTCATAATATTTATTTGATAAGTGGCCCCCTTATTGACAAGGTTGCTGGTATATGTTGGATCCTAGCTAACAACCTGTAAGATTAACTTTTTATTTTTTAATTTTTTTTAAAATAAATATTATAAAAATGGTTTTAAGAATACAAAAGTGAATGATCAAAACACGTGGCTGTGTAAAAGCTGTTTTCAATGAAGCGTGTAACATTTTCTTATTGCATCGTTTTGTTGAGCTTAACAAAAAAACGAAACTGATTTACATCTCTACACAAAATAATTTATTTAGAAGACTGAAATTATATAAAGTATTCATCATGTTCTGCCCTGTTCCTGTTAAAGGCTGTTAGCAAAATATAGTCGTATGGTTGCCAACGTCACTTAAAATACAGAATCATCCCCTATATAAGCATTAAATAGGAGTGCGTCTTATTTTTTTTGCAAAGTCATTGCCGTTTATTTGCCAATTAAAATTCTTAGTATTTATAAATGCACCAACCAATGCTACCGTTTCTATACTTCTATTTAGCTACAGAACTGTTGACGCTTATTCTTACAATTTTCGCCCAGAACATTCCTTTTGAAGCTTGATCGTGTAATAGCGGCAACACGCCGCTAGAAGACAGTAAGTAGTCATCTAAAGGAACGCGTCATGACGACACCAACGAAGAAGAAGAAAAATCGAAGGGAGAAATGAAGGAGGCAGCTGACGGCGGCGTATCGTAGGTAAAGTAAAGGTTTTAAAACAAAGTAAACGACACAGCCTAGAATATTTATCACGTCAACACTATTTCAAAACCAACAAAGTGCTTGTTTATTGCGTTCACTCGTGTCCAGCTTGATATTGAGGCGTTTGTTTGGGCGGGGAACGAGCGGAAACCCTCCTGTTTGCTAGTCAGTGCTCGCTTTGACGTGACGGTGTTTTCATCTGTCAGTCGCTATTGAGCCGCCGCCGCCGCTGCTGCTGCTGCTGCTGCTGCTGCTGCATGTGATGCTCGTCTGGATTGTATCCATTCTCCGGTGCGGCTCCTTGGGCCACACAGGTTGATTTCGCCAGCCGTGTCACTCCAGAGAAGCGCCTCGTTGCGGGGGGCGTCTCAGAGCGGCTTATTGCGCTTAGCCTGGTGTTGACTATCGGATTATATTAACGTGGCGAATGTCTCACACGACCTTTAAGTCTCTTTGAATTCACAATGACAGAGGTTTTTTTTTGGGTTCATTTCGGGCCACAGTTTAAATGGGCTCTGGTTTGGTGGAAGTGATGCTGTGATATTTCCCCCCCCTTATTATTTATAGCATGTTGGACGTGGACCGTCAGGGCTGGAGTTAACCTTTAAATAGCTCATCAGTGCTAAAAGCAAACATAGTCACCGTGTTTGGGTTTTTTACGTCGTCATCCAAACAGCTGGAGCTTTTATTGTTGAAACTTCCCAAACTGTCTCCCTGTTTGTTGGGCTTGACCAGCATTGGTCTCCTCTGAAGTCCAATCTTACTCATTTTAAACGCCTGTCATGTCCGTCTGTGGCGTTAACACACCAATCAAACTGAAAGTGAGGTCACAGCGTGATGTATCTTTCAGTGCATTTGCGTTTTTTTATTATTATTTTTTAATAAAGTTCTGTGACTCTGAGCCAACTACTAAGGCTATTTTTGTGTTTACCAAAATCACCCCCCCCCCCCCGCCCCCAAACAGGTAATGTAAAGACGTAGTTTTAACACATTACGTATTGCCATATTCAGTAATAGTCATGAATAGACAGTTCACTTTCTATCAGTGCAATCCAACAACTCCAAAACAGCCTCCTTCCCAAAAGCGCAATCCTCACTTTGGTGTCAAAATTAGGGATGCAAATTATTGATGAATTCATTCATCGTTAGTCGGTTGACCTCATCAATTGGTTAATAATTAATTGATAAGCGACAATTTTTATCCCTAAGAACCTAAATTTCACAATGGAAAATGTGCAAGGAAGACATGATTTAAGTAATGTTGAGGGTCCAATGTGACCCATTTATACATCAGAGAACAGTAACAACACACTAAACATTTATCACCTGACTTTCAGTTGACTTCTATTGGGTCACAAAAAGCTGTTTCAGAGTAACGTGTTCTAGGTGTATTATGACCATCACAGTATCTACAGGTGAATTGCTTTCCTGCCACTACACTGTTAAATGCTATTGACTACCCGTGCAAAAAAAAAAAGTTCAATTAATTGCGACTAATTTAATTTAATTTAATCGATTCAATTCTTAATCGACAGTTAACGGATAATCGATGAATTGTTCGCATCCCCTCGTCAAAATCGCTTCCTTTGTTTCCCGTCCTCCAGCAGCTCCTATGCTCAACCTCAGGACCTCTGACGAGGAACTGTGCTGCTGCGAGATCTCCCAGCTGAGACAGGCGGTGCTACAAAACAATGAGCGGCTCGTCAACGAGATGCTGTGCCAAGAGATCTACAAGAGAGTCATCAACTGCCGGGGCGGCTGGGGCGTGGCCGGCACGCCGCTGCACGCCGCCGTCTCCAAGGGCCACCTGAGCTGCGTGCAGGTGCTGCTGGCCCACGGCGCCCTGGTGGACTGCGTGGACGTCAAGGCCCAGACGCCCCTGTTCGCCGCCGTGCGGGGGAAGTACCTGGACTGCGTGCTGACGCTGCTGGGCGCCGGCGCCGACCCCGACGGCAGCTCCTTCAACAACTGCTCCCCGGTGCTGAGCGCCGCCCGCGAGGGCGACGCCCACATCCTGAAGGAGCTGCTCCGACACGGCGCCGAGGTCAACTCGCGCTCCAAGGTCCTGCTGTGGACGTCCGGCGCCAGGGTGTCCAGCGGGCCGCTCTACCTGGCCGCCGTCTACGGACACATGGAGTGCTTCAGGCTGCTGCTGCTGTTCGGCGCCGACCCGGACTACAACTGCGCCGACGCCAAGCTGCTGAGCTCCACCAAGCAGCCCAAGACTGTGCTGGAGATGTGCCTCAGGTACGGCTGCGGCGTGGAGTACATCCAGCTGCTCATCGACTTCGGCGCCAACGTCTACCTCCCCACGCTCATCATCGAGAAGTCCACCAAGCAGAACGAGGCCGTGGAGCTGCTTCTGCAGGAGAGAGGTGCAGAGCCAACACACACACACGCACACGCGCACACACACACGGAGGGTGTGCATCATTCCAGCTCCACCTCTATGGCCCCACTGCACAGGCAAGGGTTACAGACAGAGAGCTCAAGCAATGCAAGTAAATGCTGAAACCTTTGCCGTTTGCCCCCCCCCCCCCCTGACCAACATGTTCAGAATACACAGCTTGCCAGCAGGAGGTGACAGGGTTTCCTCTGAGAGTTGAGCTGTAAAGTGTAGTGACTATAACATAAAAAGGCCAAGAGATTCAAGATGGGGTTTCTTCATATAGACGGTGTATTAATGACCCGCCTGCACAAAGCTGTCAAGCTTGTGGTCCGTTCAGAGCAGAAAATAGGCAGGTCCATAAATATTAGCTGTGGGAATAATGAGGTCAGAGTCCTGGTGGGATTATTATAACATCCTCACCTCTGCAATGGACCACATTGACTAACATGATAGCTTTTTGCACGATCTTTCTCTGAAGCTGCTCGTTATAATTTCCTCCTGTTTAACCAGACGACGGTCAGGTCAGTGTCTGGGAAGCCACACGCTGTCACAAACCACCTGTGATGTCGTCTAAAGACGTCAACTCAAAGGTTGAGCAAGCACTGAACTTAGGAGAACATTTGTGAGCGACAGTGTTGTGGCGTGCAGGACAAAATAGTAACCAGCAAAACCAGAAGAACTGCGTGTGTCCAGTGAGACGGTTTGGAACAGGGACTCTCGCCAACATGGGACCTTGTTTCCCCAGCAAATGGAGTCAAGCACAGAATATTTTGGGTTTATTTTCCACCCGGTGTAAAGAAAGAATTGATGACAGCCACTCGGAGGTAATACGGTAATCGCACCGTTGACGTGGCATCTATGAATTCCATCTGATGGTGTCGAGCGGCTCAGTCGTCGACCTTGTTTGGAATATTTCAGGCACCTTTTTCGGAGGTTTCAATCCGGATTATTATAACACACCAGGGATTTCATGCAGGACAGGAGGGGACTTTTCTCAGAACCAGTCCCATCTCCTCATTTAAGCATTAAAGAAACAAACCCTGATTGAACCCCAACAGTAACAAGCTGATGGCGAATGATTCGTTCTGTCCTTCTACAACCCAGTGATACGATCAACTCAACTCCTGCACTTAGCAAAGCAACGCATATTTGTGGCTCCTTTGAACGAAGCACCAACTTTCCCCCTCTCATCTGCAGGAACTCCCAAAGCCTTGACATCACAGTGCCGACTCGCCGTCCGCAGACACCTCAGAAAGATCAACAAGATCCACTGCATCGACCGGCTGGAGATGCCGACGAGTCTCCTCAACTTCCTGCAACACAAGCCGGTCCCGGTTCCCGTCCTGTAGCCCGACCCAAACCACCGCATCGCAGCTTCTTTTTTCCAGCAACAGACTCTCAGCTCCCTTTGTTTTTATAACGCTTCGTGTCTGTTCGTGTACTGAGAGTCTGAAACATTAAATGTGTGAAGTACTGTAGCCCGCGTGTTCGTCAGTGGCCTCCAACCTGCAGGAGCCGGGAGAGCGACTTGAAAGGCGCTCTTTGTGGTCGCTCCGTTTGTGGTCCCAACATTTTCCATCACATGCTCGTCACCAGAGGGATTCTTAGAGCAGTGTGGCTGTGCACTTGGAAAAACATGCAGCGCAGTATAAAGATTAGTAAGCAACAAAGAACAGCTCGTCCATTACCCAATCAGTCTGTACAGGAGTGGAATAATGACAATGGTGGTGTATGAAGAAACAACACACATCTCAATATCCTGACAAACATTCAGTGAGTGATTCAATACAAGACGACAAGCAAACCTGGTCTGTTGCCAGGGGGAGGGGGGGGGGTATCTTGATGGGAAGCTGCTTACGCTGCTCGTGGTAGAATTTTTATTACAATATAAATGTGATGTCAAAATAATGTCAAAAACTAATGATACAGGATCAGAAGAGTTAGCAGCAAAAACTACCAAAACACAGAATCAGTTGATTTGTTTAATTACATAAATAGTTTTTATTATTTAGAATGAGGTTAATAAGCATCTCAGCAATTCGACATAAACCAAAATATTATTTGTCAGAGTGACCAGTAGATGGCAGGACGCTGCAACTGGTCGGAGAAGGCACAGCTGTGTTGTGTTGGCAGTGCTGCAGTGGAAGGAAGTGACACTGATGCAACTGAAAACGGACTGGACGGAGCGGAGCCTGGTCACTCCCCTGATGTCTCGTCAACGACCACCACAACAGCGTCAAACTTTGTGTGGAGGAACAAAATGAGGCTGACTGAGGAAAATAACGCGTCCTGACAAAGAGCCTTGAATTAACACAAAGTTGTTTTTTTTTTTAAAAAAAGGAAAAACTGAAATAGCTGCAACCATTTAAAGAACTTTTGATAATTATCAAATGTATTTCAAATAAATTAATATTATTTGATGATATTGATAAAACATCAGGCATGTGTCACATACCCCATGAGAACATTTTCTTTTATTATTAATAACTAGCATAGCAATTAACAGTATTAAAGACAAATAGCCAAGTTGAATTATTCCCCTAACATGTTTTACAAAATAGTTCCATTCATTCACGTCTGAATTTCAAGTATGATGACTTTAAACAAAATGGCTAAACAGTGTTTTGAAACACTTCGATTGGTCCCTTTTTTTTTTCTTTTTTTTTTTAAAAAAAAGGAAAAAAAAAAAAAGAAGCGCTGAGGTCAACAGCCCTGCTGTGGCATAGTGGCGACTGGTTGTAGTCCAGTGTCTTCCAGGTGACATTAGCCCAGTCCTACATCTAGTGACATCATCACGATGAATCCCAGGATGGAGGTCCAGGACGCCAGTTTCCCGTTGCCACTGGCGACGCCAAAGGTTGAAGAAGAGACACCACAAAGCAGTTCTTTAAAAACACTCCTGGGATTTCTATTTTGAAATGTATTTCCACTTGAGTGCCTGTTTGCTTTCTCCCTCTCACCTGACTTGAGCCTCGGGTATGATGTCGTCAACCACAACGTAAACCATGGCTCCTGCGGCAAACGCCAGCGCGTACGGCAAAAGAGGCTCGGCCAAGACGACGGCGAAGGCCCCCAGCAGCCCCGCAGCTGGCTCCACCATGCCGCTCAGCTGGCCGTACCTGGCAGGACGCCTCCTGAGTTAGCAGCTGGAGGAACACTCAAAGGCCCAGCGACGAAGATTGAGCGACGCCTAGTGGTGACTTAATGCACTGCAAGTTAGTCTAATTTGTTGTCGATGGCCTGTGTTTAATGTGGAGTCAGTAAGTTAATACTCTTGTTTTTAAGTACTTGTTTCTTGATCATGTGTAGCAGTGTGTTTCACCCACTCTGATGTGAGACGATAGCTGCGTTTCCATTGCAGTTTCTCACAAAATTTGCGATATTTCTAAAATGCAGACGTACGTTCCGAAGTACAATTGCGATTTGCAGGTGTTTCCATTGAATGTTGTGAATTGTCGTCCCGCGAGACCCTCCTGAGGAGCATGGAGGCACAAAACATCTTGCGATAAATCTGCATTTCTATGTTGTTTTGCTGAAAAACAAGCTATGGTTAAACAAAACTGAACAAGCAGGGGGCTGCTGGATGAACCTGCCTACAATAGGTAGTAAACAAGCAGGGGGCTGCTGGACGAACCTGCCTACAATAGGTAGTAAACAAGTAGGGGGCTGGACGAACCTGCCTACAGTAGGTAGTAAACAAGTAGGGGGCTGAACGAACCTGCCTACAATAGGTAGTAAACAAGTAGGGGGCTGCTGGATGAACCTGCCTACAATAGGTAGTAAACAAGCAGGGGGCTGCTGGACGAACCTGCCTACAATAGGTAGTAAACAAGCAGGGGGCTGCTGGATGAACCTGCCTACAATAGGTAGTAAACAAGTAGGGGGCTGCTGGATGAACCTGCCTAGCATCACTTTGGGTCTTTTTTTTTTTAGCAGTACATTTTCTAACAGCTAACACGTTTTTAAAAAAAAGGGACACGTTATCAGTGTTGTTGTGTTCATATTTGTCAGTAGACCTACACATATACTCTATATACATGGTTTTTATGTGTAAAATCAATCCCTGTAAAGCTTACACATTGGGCCTTTAAGTACATTGAAACATTGAACATGTTGTCATATGTGGCCCAGACACTCTGTTCTCACCAGAAGGCCGTCCACGTTGAGACCCCTGCGCCTCGCAGCGGCAGGCTCACCGCCAAGCCCTCTGGGAAATTCTGGATGCCAATACCAATGGCCAAATTTCTGGGGATAAACAGAAAATGTCACACCAATCTGTAGCAACCTGGATGTCACATGCACGTCATCAAATGTCATCATGCTGGTTGGGCTGAAATGGAAAAAAAAAAAAAAAAAAAAAATTTGCAAAGGGTCAGGATATCACAGCAATTTCCCCCCCTTGAATCTCTTAACACTAAGAGAGAATGTCATGGGGAGCTCAGCTTTGGTCTGACTGCATGCATGGTGTGTTAGATCAACTGCATCATGTTCAGTTGTCGAGAGGCATCATGTCGCTACTGTTCTATTACGACAAAAGAAAAAAGAAACGCATCGATTTATCATCTATGGATAAAATCAAGAAAAAGTGGAAAATATTATAATCACCACCTAACGTAGTCTTTATATGTACTGACACAAGACAGCCACTAGATGTCAGCAAAGATGACACACCGCTATGCAGCTCCACAGTCCAAACTAAGAAGACCCAAGGAGCTAAGAGAAGCAGGAAGAGAAAAACCTAAACGTGTTGATACATTATTACTTCATGCTATTTTTTTTTTTTTTTTAATGGCTTTTGCACATCAGCCACTCAGTCAGAAAGCTGCGGATGGAGCAGGATGACTGTGACCCCAAACAAATCAAATCTGCTGAGAGAGTTTAATGTATTACACTCAACTGGTTTGTTTAATTTGTTATGGCCAAAATGAAGACGATAGTAATCATAATAATAGTACTATGACTTTGACCGTTTTTATTATTTAAACTACAATTAATCACATGGTCACATTAATCACAGTAAGTAACAAGAATATCTTGCAATGAGCGTATACAAACCTCTCCTGCTCTCTTCAGTACTTCCCATACAACCACTAGATGTCATCAGCACTTCAGAGCAGAAACGTGATTTTAAAAGTCCCGACTTATACTCATTGACTGTGTATAAAGATGGAGTGATTGTGACATCACCCATTGGTTTGCGAATGCCCTTTCTGAATGCCTCAAAGTTGGTTTCGCAGTCAGCGCCACCTAGAGTTTGGTTTCTTCCTGAAACCGGAAGATTCCACAATTGAACGTGTCGGTGGTACCAGAGGTGAGCAATCACTGCAGTCCACCCGCTGGTAAAATGAATACACCTGGCTAAGCAAGAGCCACACCCACAGCTTTATGGCCGCATATAGTTGAAATTAGGTCAAATCAGACAAAGTAGAAATCGGGGGCGACTTCATTACTTTTTGCTTTTGTTTGTAACATTTTTAACCAGTTTATAAAAGGTCTGAAGGTAGGGCTGCTTTTTTTGAAAGTCATTTTTAGTCATTTTGCAACCATTTTTGGCGCTCCCCGCTGGCCCGCTCTGGCATGACTATGGTGGTCTTCTTTTTGAAATAAGAAGCTCCGTCTATCGATATACAGTCAATGCTTATGCAACATTCACTTTTCCACTGTAATATGAATTCTGAGTCTATAGCCTGACAGGAAGTCTGCATAAACTTCCCAAGTCTGTCCTTTACCTTTTTTGTGTCCACTTTTCAGAAAATGCGTCCAAAAAGTCAATATCTCTGGAAATCAGCCCTTTGTGATTTCACAAAGCCATTAAGGAGAACACATCATAAATCACTAGAAATATTTGCATCATCCCAGCTACACAGGATATGCACATTTAATGTCATGGCAATGGCGTTTCTGATATGACTGCTTTATTTCCAAAACAGCCAATTAGCATTTAATGATTCACAATTTTGCATCCAGCTAAGATGTTGCACATGACATGCAACGCGCTCACCCGTAATCAATATGCAGCTGGACTGAAATTGACCATACCAGGAAGCTCTGTGAGTCCTCAAAATGACAGACACGTCAGTACGTTTTATTTGCGTTAGCCGCTTCATTTCTCACAGAAGCTGAGAGCTGCTACACCTGGGGATTAATAAAGCCATGCAGCATTTTCTTTTTTTTTTTTATTGCTCCCGGCTCTTTATATAAGCCTTACCGTGCGCTTTCAAACGTAGCAGACGGAGTCTTTCCAATGGCTCCAAATCCAACCCCCACAGCTAAACCCTCTGTACATACAAACACACAAACCACAGAAAAAATGATCAATTTGTGAAATGTGAATAAGGCTCCCACACACACACACACACACACACACACACACACACACACACACACACACACACACACACACACACACACACACACACACACACACACACACACATAAACAGTATAAACACAAACCTCCTCACTGAAAATGCCTGACATGCACATCTGTGGTTAACACCATTCAAACTGGAAGTGAAAAGGTCACCTCATGATGCATCTTTGAGTGCGTTTGCGCTTTGGAGAAGTTATACGACAACTCCAAAGGCTACTTTTGTGTTTACCAAAGGCACAACCTCCCCCAAAAAAAGGCAATTTAAGAGGAAGGTTTAACTTGTTGGCAAATCTGCCATAATCAATAAGAGTCATATGAATAGAAAATTCCCTTTCTATCAGTGCTTGTTGTTTAAGGATGTGGGGCAGATACGAGCTGCTAAGGAAAGCAAATGGAGCTGCAATGGTCCAGGTCTCCCTCCACCAAAACTAATCAAATACACAACTCCAAAATATTCTTGTGGGACTTCAGACCTGTTGACACTTCAAGCTGAGACGTGCACGTTCATCATGCTATCAATAGTAATGTGAAGTGTGAATGAAGTAATACAACAAAATTGCCAATAGTTTGCAGTGTCCTTTTAAAGCAACTCACTGCTCCAATCCCAAACACTTCAATTACTCTTTGACCTTGTTTAAAACTTTTGTTGTTTTTTATTCTTCCAGACACTCAAAATGTACGATGGTTAAAAATGTTAAAGTCAAGGAGCAGAACAGTGCAAAGTGCTACTTGCTAATTACATAACCTCTTCACACCTTGCACAGTACAATTCAAGTCAACATCACGTGCCATTTACCAAGAGCAGAGCAACACCACGCAACACGCACTACAGATAGCGTGAAACGTGAATATATTGTATATCCATGTCCATGTACCCAATGTGTCTTTGGTTGTGGTCTTTGTATTGTGCGAATCTAAAAACCACTGGTCAACCAGTATTTTGCAAAAAAGAGTAAAGTGTAATTCAACAACCCTGAAAAGAAAATGTAGACAATAAATATTGCAGTCACCCTGAACTTCACCCGAGGTCAGTAGATTATAGATGTGATTTTTGTTGTCTTTGGATAAAAGGAGGCAAAGCTATTATGTGAATCGAGGACTGAGACAAATCATGTCCGTAGCTGAAGAGCGACAGCGGTCCGCTGACCTTCACTGGCATCATGCGAAGGAAAAGCAGAGCGAATAGCAGAAAGAGCAGAAAATTTGAGATTCCTGTTTTTTTTTTTTGTTTTTTTTTTGGAATGTGTTCTATGTAGTATCTCCAGCCTCTCGCTGCACCTCCACCTCTGAGCCCGTCTTACCCGCGCTATCTTCGAGCAGAGATGCTGCGTTAGGCCAAGGCCAAACCGCGGAGAGAATGAGGACACAGACGGAAGTGAGAAGACACAAAGGAAAGGCAGGAGGGCAAAGTGAAAGCGGAAGAAAAAGCTTCACATTGTGAGTTCGTTAGAGTCGTTTACCCAGCCACACACTTCACAAAGCCCACCCGGAGATCACTGTATGATAATAGAACATCTGTCATCGCAGCGGATGACAGCGCACGGAGGATGTCGTCATTTGCCCACCGGCAAATTAAAATTGCGGACGTAATGTCGTCCAATTCTGGGCGAAAGCACCCTCCAGTTCTCCTGTGGCCTTCCAATCTCCAGCATTTACCTCCGTCCTCCGTCCGAAACGCCATGTGGCCTGTAGGAACTCTGTCTGCGCTGCAAAGCCATTAAGTGACTTTGAATAAAACATGAGCAGAGACAGTTCAGTGCTTGGCACAGCTGAGGCAGGGCTCGGGGCAGATAAGAGCCGCTGAGTTTCTCTCTCTCTCAAAAAAAAAAATAATCTTGCCAAATTCAGCGACACAAACCCTCACTATTTAATCTTATTAGTGTCTATACATCTCGGGCACAGTTGGTTCAAATTAACCCCCCTCCCCCCGCCCCCCTCGCAGCCTCAAAACAAGCACATTAGACTGGCTGACTCGATTTTGCCCCAACATGCCAGCGTGGACGGTTGTTAGTCTGACCGTGCTCGCCCTGCAACCAACTGGGGACTGCATTGCTGCTGTCTAGCTGGGATTTGCTCCCATCATCCCCCACCGTGGCGTTTAAACAAAACAAAACAACATCTCGAACAAACTAAAACATATTTCCAACCAAAGGTCTGGAAGAAAAATATGTCTAGACGTCTGGAGAGGCTCAGGTTTTTGCTGTATTTCAGTTCATGGTCGCTGTCACTTTTCCCTCTGCCGTCACTGTGGCTTGGTAATGTGTCACTGAACTCAACATTTCTGAATAAAAACATTTTGCGGAGAAATGTCCACAATCTCTTTATGAGCAGCAAAGAGTGGTTTAAAGTAATGCAGTGCAAGTGCAGATGTAAAAATGCTGTGTGCTGAAGTGTGGAAGATGGATTGGCTGAGATTCAAGAGAGATTTATGAGCCTTAGAGAAGCTGCGCATGTCGGGAGTCTTTGGTAAAGTGCACCCGCGAGTCGAAAAGAGCAGCAACAAATGAATCGGCATAATGTTTAACCTACTGTCTTATAAATACTCTGCCTCACAGACAGAAAAACTTTTTTTTTTATCGATGCAAATTAAAGCGCGCTTCCATAGAATGTTGAGTTCAAACACTGAAGTAGTCCTTCACAGTGCTCCCCTATCGTGACTGATAGTCGTGTGAACTCATACAGTCAGAGTCTGAGAGAGAGAATAAACATGAAAGGAAAAAGAAAAAAAAAAAAACCCCAACAACAACCCGGAGTCATCTTTTCTTTTGGATGAAGGTCTTTCCAAGGGCGGCTGCTCGTGTGCAGCGCCGCAACACAGCTGGGAATGTGAGCTGGGGGTCTGGGGCCCATTTTGCAAGTCGATCGAGCCGCACGTTTTTATTCCATGGCAGAAACCCAACATTGCCACGGGAGCACTAAACACCCGCGGACCTGCGCGCGTTCACTCGCGAGCCTCGTGTTTTCATTCTTTTGCGGCTTTTAATGGTCGGCGCATGAATATCTCATGCAACGCCGCAGCCTTGTGTAATGGGCGAGGAATGTTCAGCAGGCCGGAGACCGGCGCTCGGGCTCCAGAGCATCATTTTATCTGACAGTGATTAGTCCTCAGAGTGTTGTTAATATCCACAGAGCACCACAATGCTTTCTCTTGTGTTTTTCCCTCTTTTTCATGCGCAGGAACGGTTGAAGACGACAGGACGCTGCTCCGTATGTTTTCCACTTCATTTCATGCAATTCATTAGTGTGCGAAGCCCCGTTCGACGCGGTTTTCCTGCTTGTCAATGGCCCCTAAATGAGAGAAGTGCTTTCTCTCTTTGCCGCACTTTGTTTTGTTTGTTTTGTTTTTTTTTTATAAAGTGTACGCTAAAACACACACTTCTGTACATAAGACATTTGTGGTGTCACTGTTATCACACTGATACCCGTGTTGGTGACGACAACCCCTTGTTTTCGCCTCTTACAAATGCGGACGGTCCAACAAAGCCGCAGTTTTAGGCATCAGATTTTGCAGGAGGCTGCAAACACAGGGCTAAACATACAGTTTTTCTAAAAAAATATACTTTTACAGCCCTGTCCAAAAATAAAGAAATAAAAACTGGTAAAATATTGGGTCTTAATATTTCATCCAGAGTCGCTGACACTGTGAGCAGCATGGTCCACAAATCTGCGGGAAATATGTCAAAAACTAGGGAGTAGATTGTAAGTCATTTAAATTCAGTCTAACTCAGATATAATATATACTTTTTAGGGCCTCAAATTTTTTGAGATCTCATTGCCATGCTATTTTCACCTTTGTCTTTTCTTCCTGCTCTGCTCCTCTCGAGTGAATAGCAGAAGAAATATTACCATGCTAAAAACTAACTAACTAACTAACTAACTAACTAAATAAATAAACAAACACAAGTCACGTCTCCCTCTTTGTGCCTCTGCCTCTCCAACCGTCCGTCCAACTGGGATACTTGAGTTGTATTTCATCTTCTCACTTGTCCAGTAAACAATGCAGCAACGTGGCCAGCTTATTGCAAGCCGCCTTTTGCTCACAGGGCCCTCGCGAGTTGCATTCCGTCTCCACGCTCAAAGACTGGCTCGAAAGGTATAAATAGGAAGTTATTAAAGGGACCATACGCTACATCCATCCTTTTCAGGCATAAGGGAATAAAAAAGTGTTCGGCCTCAGTTTACAGGGCTTTAGTTCAGTTTGCACAGCCGAGCATGTGCTACAGCGCATTTGAATCTCCGCTTCCTCCTGCCCACATGCTGCGTTCAGCTGCACTCTCTAGTGGTGAAACAAAAATGACACGTTCCCACTTTACATAGAAAAAACAAAATCCACCCCCCCCCCCCCCTAATAATGGACTGAATCAACACACTTTAGTTTCTGCCTCTTCAAATGTCATCACGCAAATCTCTCAGAACAATGCCGCTGAAGTCATATGGCAGATAGCTCTTGATCGGAGAAGAGATTGAAGGACCCTTCAAGTGTTTCTGACGGCAGCCTTTAACCCCCCCACCCAAAAGCGCTGACACTCTGCTGATCCCCGATAGAAAATATAAATGTCACAAGAACCGAAAGGGTCTCACTGGCAGAGGAAAAACCTTTGGCGACAGAGACAGTGTTCAGCGTCCAGTGTTCAGCCTCCACCAGTGGAGGTCTTTTCTTCCACCCTGAGAGAAAACTCTGGTTGTTTCAGGTGCCAGAGTGTGTTTCAGTGTGTGTACCTGCAGATACGCTTTGGCCTCAAGGACCAAAAAAAAAAAAATTGCTCCTTGATGCTCTCCGTGCATTTTCACACAATGCTGACAGCCTCCTGTCACGGCAGCCTTTAATCTCCTGTCTCTACTGAGTCATCACCATTACGGCGCCCCTTCCTCCTCAACAGCCTCTCTGCTCTGTGCTTCCTTCCGCACCAGGAAAAGAAAGGCATTTACATTCATTTGACACCCATTTTTCACATCTTTCGGGCATCTGGTTGTCTATTTTTGATACACACTCTTCATGCATTTGGGAAAAGCACTTCGCCACTGATGTTTGGCCATTTGAAATTATAACAGTAAGATGAAAAAAGAGGGATTGAATCTGAAACATACACAATAAAAGCATCAATGTTTGTTTAGCTATCATAATGTTAACTAATCCAGTTCCCTTTTTGTGCTATCTGGCTTTAAAAACCCCAAGGTTCTCTGCAGTTTTTATTTTATAGAATCAAATTAAATTAAAGACATTCAATTAACTGGAGTCAGCTGCATTGAGGAAACAACAGGAGACAGAGCTGGAGGTAGCATTTGAGCTTCTCTGAGAGTGACCAGGTCGGAGGACAGCAGAGGGGAAACACTGCGTTTGCTAGATGTTTTGGAGATGAAGCCAGAGAGGGCAGACTGAGATGGTCCGGACGAGTCCAGAGGAGGAACAGGGATTGCAAGGGTAGGATACTGAGGGAGGAACTGGCAGGCAGGAGGATTACAGCAAGACCATAGAGCAGATTTATGGATGTAGTGAAGGAGGTCATGGAGTTGGTGTGAGAGAAGTAGACGCAGAGGACCGGGTGAAATGGAGGCAGCTCATTGATACAGTAAGAGAAGAGCAAATGGAAGTTTCTTGTTAAGGTCCTTCAGTGACAGTCAAACGTTATGGCATTTATAGATTCCGAAATGATCCATTCTTACTTGGCCTTCAGCGTGTTTCAAACCTTCGGGGCAAATCTCCAATCCAGTTTTATTTACATCTTCTATGAACTAGTCTGGCTGGATATCGATCCCTGACTGGTTACTTATGCAGCCTCAAGGGGGCATCCTTGAGTCTGCCCCTCGTGCGTCGGTCCACACGGGCCAGATAAATACATAAAGACGACACTAAACTAAACAAGGCGATCAGAGTGACTGGACCAATATAAGCTCCCAGGATTAAGCCTCAATAAAGAGCAGTGAGGACGACAGTGACTGCGTTTTACTGTGTGCTTTCTGGAGTTCCCCAGACACAACTCAGAAGGTCAGCCGATCCCTTAGGTGGGTACGGCGGGCGACTTCTGGCCAGCGCCTTCCCTGACCCAGCGTGGTGCGGCGCCGATCTGTTTGTGTGGCGAGGATAATCACCTTAATGCTGTTTTGCTGCTGCGCCGATGGTGTTGTCATGGATCAGCGAGCGCTGGACCTCTGAGGGCACCTCCAAACAAGCGTGTGCGCGGATGGTTTTTTTTGCTTGTTTTTTTACCTAATTGTGTTGAAACGGGGGGCTTACTGTGCATGCAGATGTGGCAATAAAGTGGACGTCCACGTGGGCGTCGACGGTGCCTCCAAAACATCGATGATACACACACGAGATGATTTTTCCACATTAAACCCACCGTGTGGTGTCACGCTCCCTTGCTCAGGCTGCCCATTTACCCTCCTGCATCGCGCACGTTGTTGATGAGGCTTTTCGGTTCGTTTGTTTACCCGGATTTCATTGTTTTTCACCACAGTCTGTTATCGAAATGCGGCAAAAATGTTCACTGTCTAAACTTGATATACGGATCCACCCCAGATGTCCGATATTGATATCGGATATCGGTCCGATATCAGCCAAAAAAGGAATATCGGATTGTATCGGACGTCATCTTAAGTCTCCGATATTAACACTCCGATAGAAAGCGGCCCATTCTACTCCGGCGAAACAAGAATCTCCACATCATGCTGGGACTGCAGAAAGTGGAGATGGAGGAGTCAGGGTCATCACGAGTTTAGTTAACTGACAATATTGTTTTGTTGTTTTTTTTTTTTTAAAAAATTGTTAATAATAAGTGGTATGTTCTCCAATACAACTGTTTTTGACTCTTATTCTCTGTTTGAGTAATATCACTTGACGCTGCCTTTGTTAACACGCCACACTACAGAATAAAGAATGAAAGTATGTTTCATTTGTGGCATGCTGATATCGGATTGATATCGGTATCGGCCGATATTCAAGGTTGAAATATCGGTATCGTATCGGAAGTGAAAATATAGTATCGCGGCAGCCCTAATTCAACCTATACACAATGTGATCAATACGCACATTATTTTCCCCCAAAGAGGTTTTCTACTTGGGAAAATGGGATGCAGACGTCTAATGCAGTGAGTAAAAACTGTGGTATTCTGCCTGTGGACACTTGAAATGCCAGTAATGAAGCTTTTTGGTTTCATTCTATTTTCCTTTACTGTGTCGTATCAGTTTCTGTTGTACAGAAAGCAGACACTTTAGAGCTGGATCCAGAGCTCTGTCACAAAACAACAACAACAACAACAACAACAACAACAAAACACTGAGCGGTGCTGATTCTCAGCCTTCATCTCTGATGTGTGACTGACACATCATTAGTCTAATTAGATCATTTGATTTGACAGAGCGGCGACCCGCTGGCCTCTGCGTAATGTTCAATAATGCAAAGTGAATTCCAACACATGCGGCACCTGCTGATTGACAGGGTTCGTTGAACTCACTTCACGCCAAAGCAAATCAATTCACGGCACTGAGCGAGCGGCGCGGCGGCGACTCCGTCACGCTTTCCCGGTCCACGTGTGAATTTATGCTCTATGGATCGCTACATAATTTTGTTCACCTGCTGCTTATGTAATATTAACAGCTTGTCTGATTTGCATCCTACCATTTCCATTTGGAAACCAACTCAGCTGATTTTCATTCAAGCATTCATTCTTGTGGGACGCAGTTGCTGTTGAGTGTTTGAGTTGCAATGTGGTTCCTTAAAGTCACTGCACCTTGACTTCACTTTGTATTTGTGAGTAAAACAACCTCAAAGACATTATGGAAAAACGACCATTTGAAGGTCATGGGAAACACTTTTTACTTTTCTTTTTCACTGTGTTTTTTTTTTTTGTCTCTGCAAAATTGAATTTTGCATAACGTCTTCATCCATCAAGTTTTCTCTTCACCCATATTTAACAGTGAAAAAAACATGACACTGATAGATTTTGACATGCCACCTGCCAAATTATTTGCCCACCTGTCTGCATCTTTTTATAGTCAGGAATGCAAGTTCATAACTATGATTTGACAGCTTCATCAAGAAAGAACAGATTCTGATCAATTATGTTTCGCTCAAAAGTCGAGAGATTGCTAAGAATTTTCTTAGAAGTTTAGTTTAAAAAAAAGAGGAAGACATAATTCTGGGCTTGTATCCCTGGTGTGGATGTGTAAATGGAATCCTATTAAAAATGTTTCAACATTTACAGAAAGATAAGTGTTCCCATAACCATTACTTCTGATTATTATAATGTTTTTTTTTTTTTTTTTAAGCTGAATCTTTATTTGAGCTCAGTTTTAAAAGATCCAATGTGTAAAAATTTGGCTTAATTTATGATTTTTATATTGGTAAAAGTTTAGCATACTACCCATAAATAAAATAACGCTATATGTTACGTTATATAATAGCCCATAAATAAAAGTATAAGTAAATATATGATAATTTACACAGAGCAATAAGGGTCTTGCTCCTAATTAGCTGCCATCTTTCCTCCTTAAATACCGGGCTTCCTGAAAATTTTTACGCACTGGACCTTTAACTTAGTCGTACTTACTGAGAATAAGAATCTCTTTTGCTTAGGGACCGAGGCCCATACAGCAGTTTAAACAGACGGGGATGAAAAAAAGACAGAACCATCATCTGACTGAAAACACTAAAGATAAAAGGAAACAAACACCAGCGGTGTGTGCATTGTGTGCTGACCTGGGATATTGTGGATGGTGATGGCGAGGATCAGGAGAAGAATTCTTCGCCAGCTGCTTCCTGCCCTTCCCCCCTCTTCCTGGGATTTACCCTCAGCTTCCTGCCCGTTTGCGCCGCTCGAATGAGCACCTTTCCTTCTCTGATACACGTCGCCATTCTCTATTTTATCTGCGTGAGAGAGAGAAACAGAAATAACCACAGGGGAAGCAGATCATACGGACTCAGCTCGGCAGAGAAAAATCACACTTGTATCACAGCACTGAGGGCATGATGGGACTGAATTGGTTTCCATTAACCAACCAAAACAGATCCAGCAGGTGAACATGAAGCGTTGGGCCAAACCCCATTCACACTTCCAATTTTTTCAAACAGCAGTGTGCAAAGGATTGCTTTACTATTGACATTCTACTGAAGGGCAATAAGATGTTATTTGAATGGGCCAAGGTAATAGAGGGAGGGCCTCTGTAGGAGAGGGGGTGCTATTCTCACACAGAGTGGTTGGAAGAAAAGCTTTTGCAATATCGTAGAGTCTGTAATATATTGCATTAAGAATCACGATTGTCAACAATAAACAACAACACATAAGAAATATGACATTTGCTTTTGTGTGCCTGTTGCAAATTCACATTTTGATATCCAATCTCTGCTAAATATTTCACTAAATATTGCATTGACTGCAGTAGAACAGTGTTTGACAGTGTTTGACTGGCCCCTGGATCACTTTAAAGGCCAGCACCCTAACAGTGGTAGCAGCATTTTGGATGAGAGGCTGCTGTCTGACTTTCCAACTTGGACATCGTTCCCAAAACCCTTTTGCTCAAAGCCAAACTATGGCAATGATTGTTACTATTCCCCCACCACAAAAACAAACAAACAAACAAACAAACAAACAAACAAAAAGCTCTTTCTGTTCAATCAGTCATGGAGGTTTTCGGGTGAAGAAGTCTAACCCTTCTCTTTGTTCGTTTACCTGTGATAATACCTGTGAAAATTACAGTTAATAACAGCTTTTACACTGAGATAAAGGTACCAACTGAAAGGAGTTTGTCGAAACAGTTATTTTCTATGTATCAGTGTAAAGCTTACAATCAAGAAGGTTAAATGGGAGAACGTCAAACTCATCACTTTTATTACAAGAGTTAAACTTATTTAAAACAAATAAATAAATCTACTCTATAGCTGAAAGCCAAACACAGAAGCTGGGATGCCAGGTTAGATTATCCTGCTCTCTGTCTCCCCCAGTGAAAGGAGTTTTGGTCTGTAAAATTATGACACGCATTTCCGCGTTGTCTTGCAATTGTTACTTGTGACCCTTGACTTCCAGGTTGAATGCACGCTGGCCCAATTTGCTGCCGCTGCTCACCGACTCTTTACATTTCACAGCATGTCGACTAAAACAAAGGGGCTCTGTGTGTGCGCTCCTTTCATCCCAACCCCCCCCCCCCGCCCCCCGCATGCGAAGCAACGCACACCTACCGCGATGAAAATGAAAATGTAGAGCGGTGATTAAAATATGTAACGCCGCAAGCATGTGAGAGCCGAGTGAACGAGCTTGACATGCTAATGTGAGCTAACATTATGCTAACCGTAAATCCGGAGGGTTTAAATGAACTGCCTCTGACATGGAAGCCAGTTAAAATAAAACTGAACCACTGAGGTATTTAGCGCTTGTGTGTTGGATGCAGGTCCGTCACTGATAGTGGTAACAGGAGGCGACTCTCTGGATTTAAAGTGAAATACAGCATCATTTTTAGCAAGTCACAGGAAATCAGTTGGAGCACGTTTGATGCTAATTGCATGTTTTCTGAAGTTGCACCAGGTATGGCCACCAGACAGGCAGTTGGTTGCTTTTTGCTATTTATAAACAAAAAGTACAGAAAAGCCTGGATGTCAAAAGGCAATGAGATGTTTGTGATGTGAGGATCTCTCCCAGAAGATATAACACCACTAGACCTTCACATAGTGGTATTTATTACCTCTTATCCGACAATGATGAACCACGTCTTGGCCCCTCTAATGCTCAAATATTAAAGATCTCAAAAGCCGAACAGAAATTCGTCACAGCCGAGACCAAACGGGTCAAGAGACGCAGCCAGTGGAGCCGCACTCAGTCCGCAAGAGTGCGTCTCTGAACCGAGACATAAACAAAACCCTCCAATTTGCGAGTCAAGCGACACTTCAAGCCGCCCTCAAAACACGCGAGCGCCACGCCGAGCCTCGCGGCGCTGCTGCTGCGGCAGCGCGGCAAAACAACAACACAAGGCGTACAGGCCAGGGTGTCTCTGCTTGAGGAGGGCTTCAGCTGCAGGACAAACAGGTTAATTACATCGGACGCTTCTGTCGGTTGCCTCAAGTCAGACGAAGACGTCGCTGCCCAAGATCGTGTTCGACGTGCTGATTTTTCATCGACAGAAATATCACACAAAAACACCTCCATGTTTGCTCTAACTTAATTGTTGGCCCTGCATATTTCTGTCCGCGTCGTGACAACAGATTTGATGGTCTGAGACAATGCAATTAGCACGGACGCCTCTGCTGGGGATCGCCGGGACCATATTACATTTCCTTGACAGGAAAAAAAAAAAAGAAAAGAGTCCAATAATGATGATTAAAACCACGAGCCATTAAACCAAGTGCGGGCTGAACTCATCCTGGCAGTGTTGGTGATACGTTAACTAAAATGGTGTGATGCTGCCAGGTTGTATTTCAGTCAGCAGGAGGGCTGATATGATGCAGTGGGGGACCGTGGAGATGACTCATTGTGTGCTCTGGAGCAGGGACGGAGTGCAGATTCCTATGCAGTTCATGTTTGAAAGCGATTTAAGCTAGAGAATACCTCTGGGGTATTCAATATTCACCCTAAAGCAAACTGGATGTAAGTCAATTAGAAGGGAGGAGGACATTTCTGATCTCATGCGGGCGGAAAAAAAAGGAAAAACGTGAAAAGGGGCAGGTGAGCCTGCACCGGAATGTAAAATAAGAGTAAGATCAGAATACGTTTGAATGAAGTTCAAATTTGACATGAACTAATGGCCATTAAAAAGTGAAGTTTGAAAAATTGAACTGCCAATATTTTAATTCTTCACCACATAAACTGTGAGAAAGTATGGCAGTCTGTCTGTGAAGGCCCCAGACATGAGAAAAGCTTGGCTTTTACTTCTTTAGCTTGCATCAAAAAACACATTCCTTGAAATCACCCCATTGTGATGTCACAAATGGCTACAGCCCCAGCCAGGTCTTCATTCTACAGACCCCAGAGTATTTTTGTGGGGAGGATAATTAATCACGCATGACTGCTCCACCTGAATTTTGCATAGAAAACGAAGGAAAATGGTAAAATGAAGGTCCTTTAATTTCTTATTTTCTGACCATTTTCCAAATATTTCTCGGGGGCGAGGTGTGTGTGTGTGTGTGTTATGCGTATGAATTATTCATTGATTGATTTTTGTCCCCCGGTTTTCCTGTAGACAAAACAACAATAAAAAACACTATTTTGATATATTTTTTTCATTTGCTAATTTACATAATTGCAAAACTCCCACCTTTCCTTTTCTCCAACTTCTCTTCAGGCAGTTTGGCCACCTGAAAGTTTAATGAGGTGCAGGTCGCAGAGCGGCAGCGTCTGTCTAGCTGGCCAGTGGCTACACTGACACCGCATGACTCTGCCACGCTGCCGAGGGTGGCTGCTCGTGTACCCCCTCAGTAATCACAACAACAAATCATCCACTGCCGGAATGTTCCGTGGCATTTTTTTAAGCAGAATGTACACACAAATTCAGCAGTTTATCGTGCATTCGTTCTTTCATGAACAAGCGGTCAACCCATCACCCCAGCGGTGGCCTGCGGACTTCCTGATCTTCAGCCGTCCCCAGTCCCTGCAACCTGTTCATCACAATCATCGTCTTCCATCTGTCCCTGTCCTCCCTCCCCTTTCTTCTCTAATTACCTCAGGGTGAGTAAGACGCATCTTTACTGACAGGGCTGGAAATGGTTTGAAACAACTGCAGACTGATATGCACGATAAATATCTCTTTTCCAAACCTTTACTCCTATCAGTCCATTATGGTGGTGGCAACTTTTTGAGGATCATATTCTGAACAAAATGTAATCAATACATTTGAAAAAGTCGTAATTATTTTCAATAGAATGGCAAAAGCCCACACACACAAGGTAACAAGCTATGTATATATATATATATATATATATATATATATGTAGAGAGAGAGAGAGAGAGAGAGAGAGAAATATATATATACACACACACACACACACACACACACACACATACACACATACATACATACATACATACATACATACATACATACATACATACACACACACACACACACACACACACACACACACACACACACACACACACACACACACACACATACATATATATATATATATATATATATATATATATATATATATATACTCTGACTTCTCTGACCTCCCACTCAAAGCAGAGGGCACCCAGCTCATCCCTATTGCAACAAGGTATAAATACAGACTCATGACATTGTGTTGTGTGAGATTGTTGGGCGCTGCTGATTAAAGAGACTTGATGTCTTCAATATCCTCTGTGTGTGAGAGAGGGGTGAGTTTTTCCTCCCACAGAAACTTTTCAAGGTGTTTACCAGGGTTTTTAATCCCCTGACCTTGGCAAAGCAGTCCCAACAGTGGTATTTAAATATGTGAATGAATGAATGAATGAATGAATGAATGAATGAACTATAATCTTTGTTGAAACTTTTGGTGTCCACTTTTTGGAATCATCTGTTTCTTTTTTTTGTCCTACACATTGAAGCCCAGATTCTCTGTAGCTCTACACATCGAGTAAACTGTTTGAATCATTATTATTATTTTTCATTTCATTTTACACTGAAAAGGACTTTGATGCTCCCTCAGCTTGGAAAAGCATGTCAGGAGACACTGTGGGCTTTTCGAACTAAACGACTACAAAGCGCTTGTTGTCCTCAAGTGTTCTGCTGTATTTCAAACACAGTTTTCTGACCTGCACTCAGATGTTGTTGCAGGTACCTGAAGGGGCAGGATGTCCTGCATCCCTACCACTTTATTTTGGTGTGCCGTTTAGACCTGTACATTTCATTCTTCTGACATCCTTTTATTTTGGTTTGAGAGACAGGATGGTCACAGAGGAGAGTTGTGTCGCAAAAAACGACAACTGACAATTGTTCTTCAGAATTTATCCTGCAACTTCTATGCTCCATCTAAATGGGAATTTCTTGTATGATTTCTTACGCCCGAACATCATCGGAGGTCTTTAATTCTTTGGCCTCTTTGTGTGTTCAAGCAGGGATGTAATAAAGAAACAAGGGGACATTGGTTTATGCGAGGGTATGGTAGAACATGATGTTTTGGGCGAAGGTGCTCAATATACCAAACAGAAATTGTTGTACACTCTAAGCATGGGCGTGGGTTGCATTATAATAGACATTGATGCAATGTAACCATGATGCCATAAATGAATAGGTATGTCATTCATTAAGTGGTGCTCAAAGCATAGAAATACCAAGGTCAATGTCAGGTAGCAACAAACGTCTCAATTTTTATTTGTGACACTGTGGCATATTTTTTTTTGCTTGCCAGTCTACAGTAATATTCTCCCACAGTCCAGAAACGTACATTTGTGGCCTATTGGCAACTTTACATTGGTCGGAGGTGTGAGTGCGAGTGTGACTGGTTTTTGGTCTTTCCATGGGGCCCAGTATTAAAATGGCAGCTTGCCTAGGGTGCAACCCTGCCTTTGCCCTAAGGTGGGTGGGCTAGTCGCCAGCCATTGACTGGATTAAAAATGGATGGAGTCATCATGCGGTCATCCATTGGTTTGCATTTACCCTACCAGAAGCTTAGAAATTGGTTTGATGGTCAGCGCCGGCTTGAGTTTCAGGTCTGTTTTCAGACTGGGGGATTCCGTACTTGTATGTGTGGGCGGTACCAGAGGTGGCCAATGATTGGAGTATGATTGCAGCATATGTCCCAACACCTGCCCACCAGCTGGTTAGCCGACTACAGTTGTTGCTGAACTTGAGCCGCATCCAACAACTATAAGGCCATTTGTACTCAAAAAGAGACCATGCCATGGATTGCAATATTACATATGACCTTTGCAACAGCTTTACGAGGTCAACGGTGTTATTTAAACAAATCACTGGAAATAAACGAGCCAACAATAAATGGAATCCCAGTTGGTAGCAAAGGAGTAGTAAAGAGTAGAGAAACTGAAGAGGAAAACTGTAGCATGTACCCCTGTAACTCCTTTATCTCTCATTTTGCTACGTGGGATGAAATGGGCTGCCGACTGCCTACCAGTGATTTTTGTAGCTTCCACTTCATTTGCATTACGATTAGACCTATTAACTTATCCTGACAGAGTATGCCTGTGGACTGCTTTGTTTAACACATGATCTGTGAAGGTTTTAGTGTTTGTGCTAAAATAAATTTTTATCAAAGTAGGTATGTGCTTCCAGTCGAAGCGAGATCATTTCAAGCAGAAGCCTCAAGCAATAAACAATAAAACAGCTTGTATTGTTCTGAAAAGATGATGCATCTACATCCTGTTTTTTTTTTGGCTAATTTTTTTTCACCGTTTCAAGCACATTAGACTGTTCAGCTATTTTGGAAAAAACGTGGCAGTGCATGTAAACACCAGATCGCATGAGATCCCATCATATGTAAATGGCTGGCCTGAAATCTTCAGTCAGGATAATATCAGTCCGAATACCAGAAAGTGTGCACAACCATAGCTATTTACACTCATACATTTTTTTTCTATGATTGCTGGGTGCAGAAATGACACACACAAATGCACAAGAGCTGCAAGGGAAACACATTTTATGCAAATAATTTAACTCAACACTATCATTCATTCCCTTTGCTCTCACTACTTTCCCTCCGCCTGCTCTCCTTTACCACTATGTCATTTCTATCCATTCCCTATGTGTAGTGGTTAGGTTAAACGACCTTGCAAGGAGTGAAAAAAAATATTATTCCGTGCTATGACTTGCAGACTCTTAACTACTGCCCAACTGCTGCTCAACTATTATGCCAAACCATCCAATTTCTCTTCCATTCGTATGCTATGAAATATCCTACGTGACAAGTTCTATATGACATTAGGATATCTGTAAGGTGAGATAATGTAATATTACATCACATTGTTTATGGTTCACAAGAATCATTTGAAATCTTGTGCTTTGGAATTTCCACTACCGTTGCTAAACCGGAGAGGAGCCAGTGTTGAAAAGAAGAACCAATCATTGAAGTTGAATACATTAAGTGGTCAAATCTTGACATTACACATTCAGGTAATGAAGGTTCACAACCCTGCAAACTCAATTTGACAAGTGGTGCAGTTTGACACTGACGTCTCACAGCAATAAGGTTAGAATTACAATATTAAGGATGACAGTGCCGGTTCTCTCTGTACCTGTGTGGGTTCTCCCCAGGTACTCCAACTTTCTCCCAAAGTGCAAAGGCATTTACAATAAGCTGTCAACTGAGAACTGGCTGCAGGTTTGGATGTGGATGGTTGTTTCTCTCTCTGGAAAACCTATGGACCTATTGAATGGAATTTGTCCCCCAGGCAACCCCACTTCCCCACTTAAAAAAAAACAACAAAAAAACAAAAACAAAATTAATGTTATGAATCAGGCCTCTGGCCCTGCAATGGACTGGCGACTTGTCCAGGGTGTCACCCTGCCTTCGCCCTAGGACAGCTGGGATAGGCTCCAGCAGACCCCCGTGAATAAGCGGGTATAGAAGATGAATGAATGAATGAATGAATGAATCAGGCCTCTGCTAATTCACCAGCCTCTGATGGAAGTTGCACCTGTTACCTTGACAACAACTCCAACACAGAGATTACCTCTCCTGACAGCAGACAATTTGAACAGCAGAAAGGATAAAGTGCGTGACTGCTATAGTCTGACTATTTTTTAAGTTTTGCAGGTTTTTCTGTGGACTTTTACTTTGTGCTTGTTCACCAATTGCGCCCTCCCAGGGAGGATATCATAAATTATGAATTTTTCCATTATTGTACATTTAATAGGCTTTTTACTGTTTTTATTAAATTTCTTGGGCTTCAAGTTTTGATAGTTTCCCTACCGTACATATTTCCCTATATTTATATCTATGACATCGTAGCACTAAGTTAATACCATTTTTAGTGGAAAAAGTTTGTTCAATCAGTTATTCAAGTCCATTCTAGCATTGCTTTAAAAGGCAGAAGGAGAAGACGGCCGACTGTTCACACGAATGTTTGATATTTAAATTAAACTGATGGTTAATAGTTAAAATGCAAGAAAAAACACTAACATGGCCATGCATCCAAAAATAAAGCGTATACCAAAAGCGGTAATTTATAGTTATGTTTATTTTATTATTACCTTCTAAAAGTGTTTGTATAATCTTACATTGGTTATTCCATCAAACAGACATACTGAAGGAGACGCAGAACAGCACTTTGATTTTTAAGTTCTCCTATTAAAGCCATTACTGTAGGACCTAGTATATACAGCGCTATAACACAAAGGAAGTGCCGGGAATCTTTACTGCGTCCGCTGAACTGCAGTTGACAATTTCAGGGTAGTAATTTAGGTTCACAAGAAAAATAATAGCTGAGCAAAATGCTCCAGATGGTCAACTGTCTCGATAGCACAACTCCAAGTTTCAAAATCAGCCCTGATGTCAAACTCTGGGAAGTTGGTTAGGTCATTTTCATCAAAGTGAGACAAACACAGGACTAAAGGTGGTATATTATAGCGCATCACAATATTTTGCAGCCACAATCATCCTTCAATTTGACACTAAAGGCTGGACTGAGAGGAAATATGCAAATGACGATGAATGTATTGACCAATACCACAAACAACCAGTTTAATTGTCGAGTCTCTAGTGTGCATGCTTATTTCTTGTCATTTCTCTGCACTTGCTATTCCAGTCAGGACTCGGCAGTCATGGAAACATGCTTCTTTTCACGGCTAGGTGTCATGGAAACATAATAGCCTGCCAGTGACATGGCAGAATATCGACAAACATATGAAAATGACTGGTGAAAAATAAAAATAAGCAATTTCCACAGCAGCTGTGCAGCAAGAGTGCGCAACAATATGTGGAAGTAGTAAGTAATTATAATTAAGAAATGGCTCTATAATGTCTTCACTAAAAATTTTCTGATTGAACCTTCTCATACTGTCAAAATGAATGAAAGAGCAAATCCAGCATCTGTCCACAAAATACGAGAGAGAGGGGCGATGATGAGTGGAAACTGAAATAACCGTCGACATTTCCATTTATTTTGGTTAGATGGGGTGAAAGGTGACCCTGACGGCTAAAATGATTAGCATTAATGGTCTTTCACGTCCATGTGACAGCAGTTTTAAACATCTTACGTGCTATAAATGACAAGAGACACAGGGTCAGAAGGGTTTTTACCTAAGCATTAAGACAGATGACGTCAATGGAACCAGAAAGATTTTAAGTTGTGAGGTTTAGAGGGTAAGATTTATATAAAAGGGCAGAGAATACAGACAAACGTTACTGTGTGTGCAAGGAAAATGGCAGAGCTAAAGAAACAGCTGAAGTGACAACGGCTGAAGGAAGGAAGGTTGGTGTGAGGCAGAGTCTTGCAGAGCGCTGAAAGTCTCTCAATACTGACCAAATGTGCAATTACAAAGCCAATACACCAGCCCCGATATTTTTTCTCAGCCTGGCATGAATATCCACTAATTACCGTGGATATAAAACACTCCTCCTTCCATTTGCTGAAGGGAACAGCAGCTGGACAAAGTGTGGTCCATTCTGTGTGTGAAGGGCCATTTTTTCACTTTGGGGTCATCTATTGTTCTAAACTCAAGTTTTTCTTGTCTTTTGTGACCCATTTTCTCCATCTTAGCGTCCAAAGTAAATGTACTGACATGAGGACGGCTCGCAAATTCTTGCTATTCCCGAGCACTGTGCAAAAATGCTTATTTCTTTTTCCTTCCACATTATTTAAATCCAGCTAAGCCCGTGCAACTATTGAAATGTCGAACTGAAAAATTTATGAAATGTATTTTTGCATGTCTTCCTTTGAAATAGGTTGCACGTGACTGGGAGAGGACTTTGGTTTATGTAAATTTTTTCGAGGGTTGCAGTTTTATTCGTGAGATTATTACCAATGGGAATACAGTGGTTGTTGGCTACCGTTGGATTTTGGTTTATTGATGGTTGTTCTACATATTATTGATGACTTAACCCTTCGTATTGGATTTTCTGGACTTCAGTCAAAGTACAAACACTTTCCTCGGGGTTATCTTATGCCTCTAAAAATAAATCAACATGCTGCTACTCTTGATATGTCTAACATTAGTTGATGCTGCTTCATTACACAGACACATGTTGCACTGAACTCTTGGTTCTAATTCTCTTCTTTTAAAAGTGTCGGCTAATATTCCCAGCGGCCTCATAGCAGCTGAACCAATGCAATATAATAAAACATAGACAAATAAATGTGAGCGACGAAAGCTGAACAAGATACAAAGCTACAGGAGGCAGATGGTTGTTCATTCCTATGCTGTCATCAAGCTGACATCAGAGACAGCTCAATAAAACAAGTGAATGTGTCATCAGGGACTTTCAACACATTCGCTCAAAAAGCTGCGGTTTCCTTTCCTCGAAAAGGGCAGGTATAGTCTCGACATGGTGTGTGGACGTACGTCCAAATAGTTATTTCTGCTAACAAGCAGGTGGCACCTTGGATGGAGGTCATCATTGTAAGAATGTGTGTGTCTGTGAGTGTGAAAAAGGCTGAATGTGTCATGTGTTGGAAAAATCACTGATCTGCCACTAGGACTTGAAAGGCGGCATATCAATGTCAGCTATTTGCTGCGGTCAGTGAGAAAGGACAGTATTGGGGGTGGGACTTTGGAAAAGTTTTCCGAAGGGGAAAATCTCTCACTTCTATTTTAGATTTTAGCAAAGAGTGAAGTCTGTGGGATTGAGTTTGAGTTCATGAGGATCCCCATTAGCGCGGCAAAGCCAGCTATTCTCTCATGTCATAGTTGCTTCGGGTTTGCGAGTGTTAATGGACGGAAGCTGCACAACAGACATAGGTAAAAACCTTGAAAAACAAGTCGCAAGAGTTGCGGCAGAGATGTGTCGTAAAGCGTCAAAGGAAAGTAAAATTGCTTATTGATTGCATAAAAAGAAAACAGCAGGCAGAGGAAATTTGTCTGGTTTTCATGTCTGAATAGATTCAGCTGAGATCTTGTGCCGGCTTTATTATCCACAGCCTGTCTGGACTAACACAAGACATTATTATTCTTACAGATGGTGAATCTACAGAATTCTTATTCAAATCGGCTTCTTAAGCTGGGTTTCCGTTACCTTTGGAAATGTGCAAACCCTAAATTGTGCAATAAAAACTGGTGACGGAAACACTTGCATTTTGAAAAACATCTCAAATGTCGCTAAAAAGCTTTTTCGCTATCATAATGAGGTATTACAGTCATTCTGATGTAGAAAAATATCAGGACGACATTAAGCTTATACAAAAAAACAGCCTTCAAAGGAAACACGAACAAAGCGCAATTGTATTATATCCGAATTTCAAATCAAAAATCTAAATTATTGAACGTAAAATTGTAATGGAAACCCAGTTTCAAACATTTTTCAGATGACTGCATGCTCTTATGCAACTTTGTGATCAATGGCCTTTCATGAGGTTTAGCCCTTGCATCGAGAATGTTTAAACCATCCATTTTTGTGGTTGGTAGCATTGCCAGCAGTACTATTATCATTACCAAAGGTTTGTAAAAGCTTGGTTAAACCAGAAAGGCAAGTCTTGTCACTTAGCGGCAACATTGGGGAAGCCAACAAAGACCAGAGCTCCATCAAAATGAATGGTGCGGGACTATCCCTGTGCTCTGATATGGCATCTGTGAGAAAGCATATAGGTATGATCCCCTCCCACTCACACTTGATATATATATGTATATATGTATATATATATATATATATATAAATATATATATATATGTATATATATATATATATATATATGTATATATATATATATATATATATGTATATATATATATATATATATATATATATATATATATATATATATATATATATATATATATATATGTTTATTTGTTTATTTCTTCATTGCACTGTGTTGTGTGTCTGTCAGTTGATATATGTGGAAAAAAAAGAACTGGAATGCACTCATGCCATTGCCGAAGCAAATTCCAATGTGTTTTACACAATGGCAAATAAAAGGAATCTGAATCTGAATCCACAGATAAATTAAATACATAGAGTCCAAAAAACATTGATCTAAGAGCAAAATCATGTTTTCCACATGGAGTACTCCACTACACATGCGCGCACAAATGTATAGGCTTATGCACTGGCTACATACTGCGCACGAAACAAGCATTGACTGGCTTGCGTAGAGATGTTCTATATTGTACCTGTCAACTATGCATATGTGCTGGCAGATAAAGCAAAGACGGTAAGTAGCATCTTTGCTGTTCTTGGTCTCTTAGAGAAGATCTCTGGTTATACAGTTCTTCGATCCCGAACAGAAAACCTATGACGCTGAAAGCAGGACTCCATTTTCGAGATTGTCAAGAGATGCTGCTGATGATGTTGATGGTGTCTAAGTGCATCTCTCTGCCAGAGCAGAAGCAGGAGAATTAAATAAGGAGGATGACAGGACTGGCAGCCAGCTTGTATGCGGCGCTGTATTTTTCTTATGGGTTTCTACATTTGGGCCACACTTGCCTCTGCCTTCTTTGGTTAGTGCTCAAGAAGAAGCCAAACTACAAGGGCACGTTGGGCAGCCAGGTAGCAGCAGTGAGACACGGATAAAGAAAAAAGAAGGAAAGAAGCATGGGGCCAAACAGGTAATGGAACAGAAATGTGCAGCCTTTGAAAACGATCCATCCATACACCAAAAATTGACAGCCATGCTTTCACTAACAGCTGCGGCGGCAGCACATGTTAAGCCCAGCACAGTGCCCACCAGCAGGGGTGAATGATGAGGTCAGAGGGGCACAATGCAGCTTAGAAGGAGCAGCTTGAAGCCTTCATGGGCCACAGTGAGCTTCGCTGATGGTACCAAACAAGTGCTGTGTGAGTGATCAGGACTGTATGGAACACAAGGTGCATAGAAAACCCTAAACCCACAGTGAAACCATAATTATACAAGGCCATAGACATCACGCTCACACTAAGTCAGGTTATTATTGAGACAATTTCTTGTGGCATTAAAGAGAATTACTAAAAAAGATTATTATACTGAAATATATGAGGACATAGAAACCAGGTTGGTTCTTTTGAATATTTTCTTGTTTTTCCTCTGGTTGAGGACAGACCTATGGCACACACTGCAATTCAGCTCATTACAGTCTCGAGCTACCTCTCATTCTAAGAACAGAACAGAAACAACTATTCAAAAAAATGACCTTTTGAAGAAATTACTTATCCATTTCATTTTTATAAAATTGTGTCAATGGAGCATAACAATTCTGAAACTTCTGAAAATCTGAACCACATTGCCTTTTTGTGCACTTTCAAGATTCCCATTTCCTGCTGTCACTACAGCAGGACACCTGAAGTATCTCTTGTTAAGCACTGCAGGTGGACTAATATTATGTTGCAAGAGCAGCATCGGTGGTGTTATGATATCATGGACACAATTGTGACTTAACAGTAAGGCATCACAGCACTAATAATATGGACTCTAGTGTTTGCACACGCCTGAGGTTGGGCCAGACCGGGTCAGATTCTAGGTGTGTTTCTGAGTCCCAGTCCTTCCCTGAATACCAAACAATGTCTGCCCTCTACTGTTTCCACCTTGGCTTTGGCATTCCCAGAGGGAGTAAATACTTGCTGTGAATGAAGCCCAGTGGTGCCAATACAGGGATTCTTGACAACGGAAGTCAGAAGCAAGTGATAATAATCTGTTTTTCTTTTGTTTACTTCAGTGGGGAAAG
>NW_027466092.1:5132500-5157500 GCF_046127955.1 Nelusetta ayraudi
AACTCACTAATGGATTTTTTTGTAATTCATTTTTTCTTTCTTTGCACTATATATTGCTGTAATTGTGCAAATTTCCCCTATGTGGGATAAATAAAGGCATTCTGTTCTATTCTATTGTATCAACTGGTGCCTCCCGACCCGCCTCGGTTGCATTCAAACAGAAGAGTGAAGAGGCTGAAAGGATATTAAAGCGGCCTCGGACCTTCTGTTTGAAATTGGCTCACTTAATATCCTCATTACCTGCTGCTATGTCTAATGTGGCTTTAAACAGCGAGGCGTAGTTGCGACGCAGCAGTAATTGGCGAAGGGCAACGCGACAACACTCGGGCGTCTTCATGTCTCAGTGTTTCCACTGGCGCCATGTCAGAGACAAAGACATAATGAGTGTCTCGATCCGATCCACGTGTCTCTGCCTGTTGTTTATTCTACACAATTCACAAGTGACTGCACTCTGCGCATAAACTTGTACGCACTGCTGTGCAGCGATGCCTTTAATCATTATTAGCAAGAATTTTATCTTTCAGTGCTTCTGAAACGTGTGACAGCAAAAAAAAGCAAAAAAAAAAAACGGCTCCAGCTGCTTTCATTCCAGTTTTCCCTTTATCGCATGTGCTTTCATCAAATCTAAAAAGACATGAAATGCAAATCAGGAAGCACAGGCACGCAGACAAAAGGGGAGTCGACTTTCCCAAATTGAATGGGGACTTTTTGTTCGCTATTCACTCTGTATACGTTTGCTGCGTAATGCTGTGAAAAAAAGAGGGAGGAACTTTATAAATGCAATGCGAGAAAGTACATTCTAGTACATTTGCTTCATCAAAATATGGCGCGTTTGTAACAGCTGCTCCCTTTTTCACCGTGAAAAGTATGAAACAGACAGAGTATTTAGTGCACCGGTGAAACAACGCCCAATGAAATGTTATAATCTTTGTTATAACCTCCCCAGGAGCGCATAATGTTTTCACATTCGCAGATAGAGCAGAGCGATCCTCTCATCAGTATAGCAGACTGTAACAAGGACACTGAGGGGGAACTACTATGGAAAACGTAAAGCAAGGAGAGATGGGCTGCATGTAATTGAGACGATGCCATTAAGTATGAATGAAATCATCATGGTGCCGTTTCTGTCCTTCCAGAGGCATCAGAACCATCATCATATTCTGAACCAGTGTCAAACATACACAAAGCTTTTTTTTTTTTTTTTCTCTGAGTCGAAAGATGACAATTTTCCAATGACTGTCATTTAAAAAAAAATATTATTACCATTTCTTTTAAAGGAAGGATTTGCATTAGTGTACCAGGACAAAGCACAAAATGTCCCAATGCAGAGTGAAGCACAATAGCAACTATTTTCATAAATCTATACTCTCCGGAGGCAAGCTGATGCGGGTGAGCAGAGAGGTCAGCCTGGTGCAGCTGGAGCGGATAATGACAAGGCACCCGAGACATTTAATATACCAGTAATCACTCAAGAATCTTTCTCCTTTCACTGCACTCGCTCTGAAGCATATCTCACATCAACAGAGAGCCAACTATTGTATCTTGAGAATTTTTCATTAATATACCAATAGGCAGCATCCTGGCTGGTTTTTGGAAACCACATTTCTAAGTAAAACAACAACAGAAAATAGCACCTGAAGGTTGCAAAAAGACCTTCTTCAGACTTTTCTCACACGTTCGTCTCCATGTTTGTTCGTCTCCCACGCAAAAGCATTTGTCAGGACCCGCCTCATGTTGAGTGCGCAAAAAGGAGATGTTTCGGTAGACATAAGACTTCCATCACCACCTCAAATCCAGTCATGACACACCAAAGATTTCCAGGGCAAGGGTTTCTTTTTTCTGGTTATTCTTTTAAAATGTTAAAATGCCAATTAGCTTCGGAAGTCCAATTAGGTATTCAAGGGATCCAATATTGCTGGTCAGAAACAGGCAACCTCACATGAGCTTAGTTAGAGCTGAGTTAAGAGTGGCTTCTCCTGGCTTTTTTCTTTCTCCCTGCGCTGCCAGAGGCAGGCTGTCAGGTCAGCACAGGTTGTTCTGTCGGAGCACATTGACCCCGCAGCATTAAAGTTTCCTGACTCATGCTTGATCTCTGGACCCCACAAAAATGGCTCAAATCAGCCAGGAGAAGATTACCCTCTTCCTCCCCCGACTGTTTGATGATTTGTTTCTTAAAGCAAAATCACCAAGTGTGTGTGATTTCTGCTTAATTATAATTATTATAGTGAAGGTGTTAAATCATGTTTTGATTATTTTGTGCTGTTACGTAAGATTCAGTTGACTGATGAGAGCAAAGTCAGCATACTGTTAATTTGCTCCTAATAAAGCTGTAAAAACTAAAAGTCTGTCTTTATTGACAGACATGTTGACATTAAATAATTCACCAGTTAAATTATACAGTTATTGAGGATTCCATCTTCTTGTCGATGAAGGGATCCATTCTAAATCTGGAATATTTTTCAGTTAACCACCATTAATTGAGCTCTGAGCCAAATCAGTTAGGACATAAACACAGTGAACTCAAGACGAACCATACTTAGAAATTGAAGACGGTCAGGTCAACCTCTGACCAACCTGTAGGCCTATGCAGTTGATTTTTTGGTTTTATTAAATGAAACACATTTGTTCACGTGCGGTGGTTGATTTACATTGTCAGTCATCACCATCTGCAAGTCAGTATTCTATAGAGATACATGCAGCTAAACTAAACCTAACAATGCTGTGGGGTAAAAAGAGATGGAGGGGAACAAACAAAAAAACATGAATCCAAGAAAAAAGGCAGCTTTTAACATAGTCATATAGGTTTTTCCCTTTATTGTTAACCACTGTGTATTAACGGCTAGTTTCTTGCCAACACTACAATTGCCCAACAGCGGTGGCGTCCAGGCCAACAGTCCACTAAACCTGCTGCTACTGCTGCATCCATCACAGTCTCGTTAGCAACAGCTGCGCTCACAGTCACTGAAAAGGGCAGCTTGCAGTCGTTGCGTCATTCTTTTTCCCACCACTAAAAGGAAACTGATTGGTTTTGGAAATCTGAAACAGAATTTATTTGCGGAGGCCAACTACAGATCAGGATTAGCAGCAAGATTCATTTTACTCCATGAGCAGTGCTTCACAGTTGCTTCTGTTTTGACTGGTTGTTTAGATCAGAAAGAAAGAAATCAAGAGACACAGTGGGATGAATTGCATTAATACTCTTAACTACTATTCCCAGTTTGTTGGCTGACAGGCTTGGTAAAGACCCTCCAGGCCGTCATGACACATTAGAACATGAGACAATAGATTTTAATGGCCCTGACAATAATGGATAATGCCAATGCTGTTGCTTGTTTACAAAATATTTCAACCTCTGTAATTATTACGTAGTTTTTTTTTTTTGTGATATCAGTACCGCCTCCAAAGTATAATTAGCATTTTAATGACTCTGATGACACAACACTTTGTACAAACAAATCCCTTGGCCTAATTTACTTTCTCCTGATATTGTCAATTTATTTAAATGAGCTGGAGCAAACAGCAGGTTTTCATAAATGAAAAGCTCACAGCAATCCCTATTAAATTTACATCTCCTGCAGTTTAGCTTCTGTGACACAAAAACACATTGGAATACAATTCCAATAGTCAATTATCAGTTGACAGCACCAGCGAAGTAACCCTTACATAATAAATTAGTATCTCATCATGTTGTTTCAAACTACAAACATTCTGACTTTTGTGTCTGTGTCGGTCTGTGTGTGTGGTTTTAATTAAGCTGAATATTTGCGGTGTGTTTTTGAGGTTTTGGAAAAAGTGTAGCTATACTTACAAATGAGAAAAAACATAATTTCTGTCTAATTTATTAATCACTATGGCAGGGAAAAGTTTCTAATCCTACTGCTTTGGAATCAATGCCCAGTTTCAATTTACAATATATGTCACTCATACAGAAAAACATATGGAAAGATTATAGAAAAAAACTAAATGGGGAAAAATAGCACAGGAAGACAGATGAGTGTCTATCCTCACAAGTTTTGAGAGCACACTAAAGGGAGCATTTATTTGTCTGCTAACTACCGTATTACACCTTCCATTGTCTTCACTTTGGGTTAGATATGGAACACTGCCCATTGTAAAATAAGTCGAGATGAGCAAGTACAGTGCAGCAGTGCTGCAGATGTCTGGAGTTGTACATCCTGACAGCTGACAAGCACTGCTAACACTTGATGAAGCACAACAGCGAAAAAGCTGCACCTCTCAACAGATATTTATGGCCTCATTTGGATTTTAAAAAGTTGACATATTGAGATTTATTGTAAGTGTGTGTGAATGGCAGGCAATGTGATGAAACAGCATCGCAAGCCAGTAAACACGGCCTATTCTGTTCCTGAGGCAGCCGCACTGAAGAGCAAAGCAGTGAACAACACATTCTCTGAAGTGTTGCATTTTTAAAGCGGGCGGCACGACAGCACTCGGTGGCTTTCTGAGAAGAAAAGAAATATGCGAAAGAGCTCTCTGAGACTGCATGTTATTGTCCCACAAATGTCAGTCAATTCCACCATGGGAAACACGTTTCATAACTTGAAATATGCATAAGGTAAGTGGGGGGCCAATAAGCTAAAGAACAAAACAATAAAGTTCAGCTGAATTATACAAATCCGAGTCAAAGCCTAATATGCTTACCACAAAACTATTGTTAGACACGAATACACGACAATATGAACTGCTTCGTCAAAAACTGGATAATTCTTAAATTTAACAACAATTCAATGCAACATCCGCTGGTAAGGAGGCTTATTACAAACATATAAAAGACTGCCGAATGTGCCTTATTATACCCGTCATGTTATCACCTTTACGACAGCTATCAAAAAATAATCTGCAATCAGACCAGTAGGCTGTATGACCTATTGAAATTAGATGACTCCAGTCACCTGGCAGACTTTTCATCAATAAATTCCATCTGCTAGGGGTCCATGTTCCTCATGTTCCACTTGACCTCACATCTAACACCTGCTGTGATGTCAGGCTAAATATCTCTGAGCAGATCAACATTCTGAGTTACTGAAGATAGTAATGTGGTAGCAATATGTCTGTCTCTTTCATAATGTAGCCGCTCTTATATGATAAATATGCAATAAGAGTTTATCAGTAAATGGAATAACAATAATTGACCAAAGTAAATTAAAAAGTGAGCCTATTTTATGTTCCGACAGTTCCTATCAATAGTCTGAGTTAAATTAACGTAACCAAGAAAAATTTGCTCATTTCATTATACATAAATGTATTTATACAGACACTCACACACACACACTCTCACTTGTCTGATTCCTGATTGTCTTGCAGCCAACCAGAATATGCTTCAGATGAACAGAGGGTTGGGTCTTCTTCGTACCATTGGTTGAGGTTACTGGGCGATGGCAGGACATTGTACATAGCACGCAAGATGAACCTGATCTGAAATGCTTCCATGCCCCACAACTCTTTCCAGGAGAGCTTTCTCTTCTCAACTCCCTCCCATTTAATCAACTGTCCCTGCTTTACCAGGAAGGTGACCTTAGCACACCTGCTGCCTGCAATTGGCGACGCACCTCCTCGATGATCTGCCCCAGCTGGGATGTAGTTGCCTTGTGCCACGATAGACTACTCTCTCCAAGGCCATGGCCTCCTCTCCCCTGTTGCACGTTGCCAACGATTTCCCTATGTATAAGGACTGACTTTGCCTGTTGTGATGTTGTTTGCTCGGGTCCATTTCCTTCCTGTTACCAGGGTAAGGGCTGTTTGCTCAGTGTCATTTCCACCCGCACATGGGTACACTTGAATTCATACTCCAGACTGGACACTGGAAGCTCCAGAATTACTCTTCAATACAAACCTATGCTCCTGAAGCATCTGGGGAGACCTAGCCACTTTTTGGCAAACAAGCTAATCAACCTCTCCAGTTTACTAACCTGGAGCAGCCCAAACTGGAGGCACCAGAGCTTCAACCTCTCAGGGAGCAAGGACTCGTTGATGCTCTCAAGGATGTTGATGGTGTTCTTCCTAAGCTGATCCACCTGGTCTGTGTCCTTGAGGGTGGTGTTGTACCAACATTCTAGACTCTTGACTGGCTTCTCAGTCACCGATGGTATAGGTTCCTCACCGATGTACAAGCGCTGTTCCGATAACTTGCCTTTAATGACTGATATGCTCCTGGACTTGCTTGGCTTTATTTTCATCCGGGCCTACTAAATGTTTTCCTGCAGCTTCTTCAACAGTCGTCTTGTGCATGCCGAGGTTGTGGTGAGGGTTGTCATGTCATCCACATACGTTCTGATGGGGGAGGAGACAAACGGCAGCCTTAAGCTGTTGTCCTCCCACCACCCACCGAGATGCTCAGATGATGACCTCCATGGCCATGGTGAAGGCTAATGGAGAGATGCTGCATCCTGCCAGAATCCCGACTTCCAGATGTTGCTACGATGTGGTGTACTCCTCAGTTGTCAGGCACAGCTGTAGGCCTTGGAAGTAGGATTTGACTTGGGCAGTGATAGCCTCTGGGACATTGAAGTAGTCGAAAGCAGACCAAACAAGACTGTGAGGAACCGATCCAAAAGCTTTGGCGAGGTCCATGAATACAATGTGCAGGTCTCCTCCTTCCTTCTTGGTGGTTTGAATTCGATGCCAGATCATGTTGGCATGCTTTAAACAGCCAGCGAAGCCAATAATCCCTGCCTTCTGCACTGTTGTATCGATGTAGTGATTCTTTTACAGGAAGGTAGTCAGTCTATGAGCCACTACGCTGAAGAAGATTTCAATGCCTTCGACGTTCAAGAGGCTGATGTGGCGAAACTGGCTGATATCAACGGAGTTCCTTGCTTTAGAAATTAGGACGCCTCCTGCCCTCCGCCAAGATGTTAGTATTGTTTGCTTCTGCCACACCACCTTCATCAGCCTCCTTCATACTTATATATGACCAAACAAGGATATTTTTGCATGGCTGTGTGAGGAGAATTCAGAAAAGACCTTTCATCCTGTTTCACAATGTGGCCAGTAAAAACAAATTAAGATTTCCCTTTGATCACAACTACAGCACCATCTTTCCCTCAGTCTGAAAGATAGCTCATGACACCTACAACAGCATTTGCCCCTGAGCCTAAAATTATAAAGGTGATGAAGTAAGAAAAAATAAAATTAAACTTGGCATCACAGAGAAATTAATGAGGATGTGGGTATCCTCTGTAACGCTCACTGCTTGGTAGAGCATCCAATCCAATCCCATTTGTCTTTTAATTTGCCAAATTTCTGCCTGACGACCTAAATAAACAGGGGGCCATGAGGCATACTTTGATTTATCCTAATGCTGGATGAATTATTTAGGACAGCATGCATTAAGCATGAGACGGGACTGGAAGACAGAGAAAGACAGAGTGTGTGTTTGTGTGTGTGTGTTTGTCTGTGAATGGAAGAGAGAGAGAGAGAGAGAGAGTCCGTGTATCTGCAAGTGGGCAAAGGCTTACAGGGGGCTCGTGCCACTTCAGATACCTGCCGAGGCAGCAAGACACTGATCTATTAAACATCAGGGAGCACTTGTAAAGCCACAGGAACGCCTTCTAGCTTACAAGCTTTGCAGGGAGAATGCTCAAATCCCTAACAGAAGAAAAGTATGCAGTCTAGTTTGGTTTAACAGTTAAAGGTCCAGTGTGTAAAATTTGGCCTGATTTATGATTTTTATATTGGTAAAAGCTTAACACACTCCCCATAAATACAGGAATAAAAGTGAATACTCGCAGTGCAATAAAAATAAATCTGTTTTTCTTACCCTTAGAATGGTTCTCATGTATATGACAATATACACAGAGCAAAGGTCTTGCTCATAGAGTAGCTAGCTGCCATCTTGCGCCACCATTTTTTCAAGAAAGCCTCCAAGGCGTCCTAAAATAATAGGCTTCCTCAAATATCTGACACACTGGAACTTTAACACAATGGCATTCAACATTCACAGCCTGTGAGAATGATGGACACTAAATTCCACACTTTTCTTTATAATTTACAGAGTCAGAATTTTTGACTTTACAAATAGCCCTCAAGTTAAGTGCAACCTAGTGGCATTTGTAATTTGTGTTTTCCCTTTGCTTTTAAGGTATTAAAGGATATAATTTATGTAAAACCTTTTATAAGGTGAAATAAGGACAGCTCCATCCATTTCATTTTTAAATTATAGTCACTTTCCTTTCCTAAATTAATGAGTTGCAATGCGCTTCAGCAGTTCAGGAGCGCAAGATTACAGGTAAAAGAAAAGGGATGGATGGACAGACGATTTATGATTTTATCACAATGAAGACACCCAAGTAAATCTGCTCTCGGCGTGTGTGATTGGCTTCAAAGATACTGCATGCGTTGGAGTTGCATGTCTACAGAAGCATACATGTTGCAGGCCATAGTACTAAGTTTTAACATGCAATAGTGCTCTACTCTAATGTCAGATTCATAGAATTGTTTTCATTTTGGTTTTGCTGATGGAGTTATTCAACACTTCGATCCGAAACGTGCAGGAAAATGACATAACAGAGAAGATTTGGCCAATATTCATGGGTGTAACTCTCCTGCTTTCATACATCTCAGGTGCTCATCTGACTATTGGATGTTCTTTACGATGATGGCACCATTTCGAAGGGAAATAAACCCGCTTCCCAACTGTATAAGACCTGTGGCCATGAAGCATTGCTACAAAAACAAACAAATCTAACAAACACCCTTGCCCTTGCTTTCTGTGCTACATTTATAAAAATATATGTTTGAATGTTCATTCATTGCATAACTTGCATTTATCTGTCTTTTTTTTTTTTTTTTTTTACCTCCATACATTACAGTGATGCAGCCCTTGCTTTGCTGAGCAAGAATTTGATCTTTTTTTTCCTACTTTTGACTCAATTGCAGAAGGTTTCTTAAAGCCTTTTTCTCAAGACGTGGGGAAAAAAAGATCCAGCTTCATCTGTTAACAACCTGTCTGGTTTTCGATGGAAAGTACACCATTCAGCAGATCAAAGTCAGGGGGAAAAGCAGCACTTACCATCCACATTCATATACCACACATTCCTCATATCTTTAGTATGGGTTTTTTGCTACATAATCTTCTGTGATGGCTGAAAAGTGGGTGACAGCTCGGCGTTGGCCATTAAACCAACAGGAGAAGCAGGAAGAAGGGGGGAAGATTAAGAAGACCCAGAGTGGATCAGGAGCACTGCGATTGGAAAGTCATAGCAACCAAGAGGAGTGTTGAATAAGAAAAAAATTAAAAACAAAGACTTGAATTGAATTGAAAGGAGGAGAGGAAATATCGCACATTATTAGCTGGTGCACTCGTAAAGTCAGACATCCAGCAAAGTGTCTCATCCTGACGGAGACGACTGTCACTCATCACGACTTAAAATCGTCTTCACTGCTAGGCTGCTCCACACAGAGACCATGAGGGGGGTGAGAGAGTATTGAATTCCTTTATCTAGTCCTATATTTAAACAAGGGCTCCGCTGAGAGCAGCATGCGCCGGGACACAAACTCACTCGCCTCAGCTGGTGCGAGGGGAGTGAGCAGTGCGACTTCAGCTGGCTGGTTGGGACTCAGCAGGGGGCTGCAATCAGTGTCGCCACGATTCAGCCGATTTCAACTGTGGAAATCTGCAGCCCTGATCGAGATGCTTTGTGAAATAACACAAAGACACACGTCTTGGCGGAACATTTGTGCCATCGTCTTTGTGCAAGAATTCCTTCGGATGGCGGGTGGATTTCACGTGTTTAGCCAGCTCTTAGTGAACAGTATCTAGCTGGAAACCTGCCTGCTTCTTGCTTCCACCTACAGTGATCTTGTGCGGTAGAATACCTGCATGGTAAATCTGCAACATTCTGCAGCCTACGCTGAAGTCGCTTGGCCTTCATACACCAACTCTTGTAAAGACTAGAAAAAAATAAAAATGCTTGGTTGAAGCCAATTATTACTGGATTTGTGTCACACGCCAGCAAAATACTATCAGCAATGTTTAGAAATCTGCAAACAAAATCTGTTAACAAAACCCCACCCATAGTGTTGTTTTCCTGTTTTTCAATGATGCTCTGCAAGATTTCAACATTGCAATCACGACAATTCCGTATGCTTGCAACGATACCTAATTGTATATCTCGCTCTTGTTATTTTCTGCATTGCAGTGTTTTTTCCTAATATGTGTAATTTTGTCAGGTTATTTCCACTTGAATTTCAGCTCTCTTCGTACACTGCCTTCGGGGAACCAGTAAAACCAGTGCCAGTCTATTCCTTTAACCTTTAGGAGGTATTTCAGCAAGAATTCTAGCAGTGCAACTATTTACAATTTTTGATGTTAGCAGACGTTATTGTGGACTCTACTGCAGACTTAGTGCGACACAATAGCCTCAGGGCAGTCAAACAGATAAATATAATATGTTACCACCACATGCACCGTGTTGCTCAACTCGCCTCAGGCAGACAATATTGACTAAATAAATTTGTTACTGATCCACAGAAGGTCACCTAAAGCATACATCTCATGTCCAGATCTGAGAGCTCAGTAAATGTCAGTAACCAAAGGAAGAGGGCCACTGAGGCCTACACCGAGGTCTCACAAATGTGAAATCACACACATCTCCAGAAAATCCTTCAAAAGAGAAAAAAGTCACAGTGCCGGCTCATAAATGATGCCCTTCACCTCCCGCGAGTGACGTCTTCGTCGCTTTACTGCTTTCATTTTCTATGTGATAGTTTGTTAAAAAATATTGTCAAAGTGACTCCATTTCGCTGAGGGCGAAGCCTTTAGCAGCTGTGTTTGACAACCAATCTGATATCACACACCAACAAACCCCACACCGGAGATTTAAAACCAATGAAAAATGTCACAGGCATCATTCTAAAATATGAAGTCATGGCGACAGTAGTGACGGGAACAAAATGTTAAAGTGCCTTGGAACTGACAACTGAGAATTAAACAGTGTCACATAACTTCCCATTAATTACTGACCACTTTGAGGATTCAGGCATTGTTGAAATAATCTTTTCATTTCATTTCATCATCGGTTCCATTGAGGGAAATAATTCCATCCAATGGCCTCAAGAGGTTTCCATACTGATCCTGTGGTTTCACCGATGCCATCTTTTTCACCATTGTGGTGGTGAGTGGTACGTGGGTGAAACCATCCCTTTACAAAATACTGCTCGGGCAACCATTTTAACAGCCCGTGAAAGCAGTAATTCAAAGGCCGAACAGCTAGCCAGGATAAACATTAGTTGCGGCTGAAAGCGTTAATGACAGGCTTTTCGCTCAGATGTGCATCAGATTTGAATGCCCTGCTTTTGTGTGGAATAAAGATGACTGTGGTGGATTTCAGGGCAGTTCTTTGTAGTGCTGCAATCACCGTTTCAATGTGTGTATGCCACTGTGGCATATAGGAACGCTAAAGAGGAAAGGGGTTAATTACTTTACATAATTATATAAAACAGTGATTAAGGAAAGCCTTTTTCAGGTTCCTGCAGCTATGCATTTTTTTCAAAGTCAGGAGTTCAAGTCAAAGAACTTTTTTTTCCTGAAATCGAGAAAGCAATTTAGTTTTTATCTCATTTAATTGAGTTAGAAATGTCTAAAGCATGAATTATGTTTGGTCTTGGAATGTAAACGTCCTTCTGTGCAGCACCATGAATCCTGACAGTAAATCAATACATGTGGAGAGCAGCCTCATTGAATTCGTGTTCATTAGAATTAAGTTTGATATGGCCACATGTCCCTATTAACTTTACATTCAGTGGTCGATGTATGAGCAATGCCATTTCCAAGTGTTCAATCAGCGCTGACCTCCAGCTAGATAACATAATCAAATCAATCATTCATTCATCTTCTATACCCGCTTACTCAGGGGATCACGGGGGTCTGCTGGAGCCTATCCCAGCTGTCTTAGGGCGAAGGCAGGGTGACACCCTGGACAGGCCGCCAGTTCATCGCAGCGCCACATAGAAACACACAACCAATCACACTCACATGCACACCTACGACAATTTAGAGTGTTCAATTGACTTCACATGCATGTTTTTGGAGTGTGGGAGGAAGCCGGAGAACCCGGAGAGAACCCATGCAGACACGGGGAGAACATGCAAACTCCACACAGAAAGGTCCCAGGTCCGGGCCCCGGAATCGAACCCTCGACCTTCTTGCTGTGAGACGGCAGCGCTAACCACTGTGCCACCGTGTCGCACTCAAATCAATCAATCAAATCAAAATGGATTCCCTTATCAGTAGAGACATATGATGAAAAAAAAACAAGAACCCAACACCTTAATGTTGTTTTATTAAAATATCATATAACGTTGAAGGCAGATGTAAGGACAAGATGGTTCTTTTGTTCCATGTTGGTAGGTACACGAGAGCTAATAATGGACATGCCTCTGTAGCCTTATTATTATCTTAGACTCCAGTGGGGCAGCCTCGCACTGTTAACTATCCTCAAACTTATGGATCTGCAGAAAAAAAGCACATTTAGCCCACTGTTTGCAACCTCCTGCAAAAATCTTGTTCAAGTTTGTTGGACCTTCCTCATGTCTGGGAGCACATGGACAACAGTGACTTGGTTGTCACTAAACTTGAACGAACATGTCACATTGTAGTAATGTCTGTGGCGTAGGGGTGGGATGGTTCTATGCATATGACGGTTTTGTGGCCATGGCTTTCAGTTCTGATGGGTATGTGTTTCTGTTTTTAAAGACACAGACATATCAGACACCAGTGAAGGTATGAAGCCCAATAGTTCACCCTTTCCGATGAACAAACATGATATCTTGTAATCACCCGAGAGCTAGAGCAGTCGGACATTTGATGCATCATGGTAACTGTTTGGCACTGCTGGAGGGGAGACACTGCTGGTTTCAACAGGCTTTTCCTTTATTTGGCAAAGAATGTTAGGTTGGTAAAATCAGGTGGTTATTCAGGTTCGCTCAGATGAAGAGGAATAGTTTGTACATATTGGGCATAAATACTGAAGTGACTTAAACATATCAAGTGGATTTACTTCACTTACATTTCATTCACACCATATCAATTTGGATTTTTTTTTTTATTTAAATATTTCAGTAAATAATTTGGAAATAACAGAAAGAACTATACATAAAGGACTGCAATATGTATTTGAGCAGTGGAGTGATGTGAATGAGCAGGACATTTAACTTGAGGCAAGGAAGGAATACAACCAGTGAGATTTCCGGTGGAGGCACTAATGTGTCCGGGCTGATAGCAGCGACACTGGTGCTTATAATGGCAAATGCATATGCACTTAGACCGAATGGACCACACATATTCAAACCATTGCAGTAGAACTGGACGGATGGTGTTTTCCCCATGAACAGTTCCACCCCTGCTGTGGTGACATCACAACCCAGAGCTACAGGATGAACTTTCATCATCCCTCAAGAGTTCACCAGAGATCCAATGGCCTTCGACAATAATCCCCATAATTACACAACAAGCTTCTTGTGACAGCGAAGAAAATTAAAAAAAATAAACATGTCGAGCCTCCACAGTTTTAAATTGCACCGCTGTCAGTAACTGGGATTTCATTTCCCACACAATGTTATCGCTCAGATGATGCACTGACACACGACCAGAGCTGTCCAATTTAAAGGGCAGTTTGCGGTATTAGCATTGCTAATTCTTGCATATAATCTTGTTTGAGATCAATAGTGCGTGGGATGCAGGGTCGCCTGCTTTTAATATACTCACTGAATGGCAGGGCATGTATCAGTGGCACACACACACACACACACACACACACACACACACACACACACACACACACACACACACACACACACACACACACACACACAGGCTTTATAGCACCCCCTCATTCAGATGGATTTCTTTCATGACTTCCGGCTTTTATAATTCTGCACCAGTCTGCGTTCCTACGTCACAGAAATGGTTATGAAGCATTTATGGAAATATTCTTCATATTCTAATCTTGATTTGCCGGATAAATAAACTCAAAGAGCTTTTAAACTCAAGTGTGTCACAAGCCAGAAACATTTGTGCATCATTATATCATTTCATAATTTTATTATTATTGAAGCAAGGAGACTGAGTATGGAATTATCTGGAATTATCTCTTGTCAAATCAAAAGAAAAGCCCTCTCACCCACATTGGAAAAAAAAAAGCATTCAACAACAGGAAGAAACCCAGATGGAGAAAAGAGAAAATATAAGTTGTAAAAGGAGGCCATCAGAGAAGCTCCAGGTGAGATTATAAAGTCCAATGTTAATTTTGTTTCGAATGTCAGCTTCTAAAATGTTTGCATTATTATTATTTATGCTATTTTTTTTTTTTTTGCAAGTGCTTCAGTTGCAAAGTGGGACAATGACTTGGCTATAGTTCCCGGCATGATTTCGAGTTGTTAACATTGAAGCCTGACTGCTTTAGTTGTGGGTATATGAAGGGAGGCTTGCCTGAGAGAAGTCCAGCTCTACCTATCCTGATGCTCATCTCCTCGTCCAGGTACTGGAAGGATGGCGTCTCTTCTTTGTCTTTAGGCGCTTTCGATTCAGGCGGGAGGGCCAGAGCCATGTGGGGATCAGCACCCACACCCTGCGGATGACACACGGTTCAAGGTGGAGGGGTTAGAATCCATTTCAATATATTGCTTTTCTACTGATTCCACACATATATTCCACAGATACTAAATAATCAAATGTTCTTTTATCCCATTAAATACATTTTATTAATTAATGAATTATGACAACCTCAGTCAGTTTTACCACCATTGGTACGCATGAAAAAACAATTGCTACAGCTTATTAGATGCTTCTTAACGTAAGCATTGGCAATACATCTTGGAGCTGTTGATGAAAGGAAACTGAAGTGAAAGTGGTTGGCTACTGGATGGCAGAATGTAGAGTGATGATCTAGTGTCCACAGATTAGGTCCAACTCTGCCATGAAAACATTTTGATATATAGGTCTACAAAAGTGGCCACTGTGCATGAAAGGGGTATGTGTAACACAAACACATAACAGGGGATTTTTCTTTTTTGCCCATCAGTCATATTTTTGTATTTTAGTAGAGTTTAATTGAAATTTGTATTATCTACCATTTTCTATATTCATGTTGGTTCATTTCATGATTCTGAATCATACTATGTCATGTTCACATGTTTAAATATAGTTCACATCACACAGAAATCAAGGCTGTTTTCAGGGACTTAAAGCTCAACCTCAACATCACACTTGTGTCGATTTTAGCCATCCATGATATCATTAGCATCAAGCAGAGTCAGTTCGCTGCTGTTTATTGACACACTGCCAGTCTAGCAGGTGAACGAACAATAAGCTGAAAAACAACACATTCCCCTGACATCGCGAATGTGTGTGTGAACATGGTGCCGCAGTGGTTAGCGCTGCCGCCTCACAGCAAGAAGGTCATGGGTTTGATTCCGGGCCTGGGACCTTTCTGCTTTCTGTGTGGAGTTTGCATGTTCTCCCTGTGTCTGCGTGGGTTCTCTCCGGGTTCTCCGGCTTCCTCCCACACTTCAAAAACATGTTTGTGAGGAGAATTGGAAACTCTAAATTGTCCGTTGGTGTGCATGTGAGTGTGAATGGTTGTGTGTATCTCTGTGGCCCTGCGATGAATTGGCGACTTGTCCAGGGTGTCACCCTGCCTTCGTCCTAAGACAGCTGGGTGAGGCTCCAGCAAAAACGCGTGACCCTGAGCTCGGGAAGAAGCGGATATTGAAACTGAATGGATGGCTATATATAGATATATGTATATATAATACAATTACATACAATCATACATTAACCTCATCCTCTTCACTATTTGTCAAAAGAGGTTTGAAAGCAGGTGCATATTTAGAAATATTAGTTAGGAAGTCAGGTGTTTACTGCTTTCTGGTTGATAAATTGATAAAATACAGAGAGCCATTTTCTTCTTTTTAGCATCGACTCATTTACAGGGCCGCCTGAATTACTTTTCTCTTAGGATATTCTTCTGACTCAGTTTCTAACTTTAACCTGAGTTCACCGTTCTCGCTCCCAGGCTCTGAGTGGCAATGAGCCATATGAAATGGATGCGGCTGTGTGCGCTGCACAGGAGCGTGAAGGGGAGAAGGAGGGCATTTGCTCAGGCATGAACTAATGAGCAGGGTGGCTCGTAACATTAGGGAACGCCACGGCGCCTGCCACTGAACTACGTATCACCTGTCTGTGTGTCGGCCTGAATGTGCACATTTCCGTTGTTCCGACATATAAACAGGTTTTACACACTTCGCATAAATAAAGGAAAAGGCATTTTGCATTGTTAAATATTTCATTTGTGGCTGCAGCTGCTGCAAAATACATCATTTGTATATGTGCTACTTGAATGCGTATGTGAGTGCTTGTTCTGAGGTCTTAAGTATTTTGAATGTCACGAAAATCCATCTGGTAAAGAGTCCATAGAAAACCTTAGGAAAGGTAAGGCATAACCAAGACCGAATGGACAAACCATCAATACTCAGAAAAGCACAAACACTGACTCAAATGACGATCTGAAGTTGGCAAAACGGATTAGCAAGGCTTTGGGATTAAAAGTTTAGTGATTCAGATTTGCAAATTACAAAAACAGTTGGAATTTAAAACAAAAGTGTAAAGTTAGAAATACTGTGCGAGAGAGATTTAAGTTGTGATTATTTTTGAGATGGAATAATCACGGTTCAGATTCAGTCAGTCAAAATAAAAAAGGTGCATGTGGGTATACAGGACATAGTTGACATTTGTTAGCCTTGTGTGGTGACACAGGTTACGTTACATTAAGATACACATCAATGAGTATTATAATGTCATCATCAAGATGTATAGTGCTCAATCTCAAACCCCTTGAGGAAAGAATAGAAAATGAAAACAAGAAAACATATTTGGTAAAACACAGATAAGAATCTTTATATGAGAAATTCAGAGGGTTGTATGGTCTCCCATTTTGTTTCAGTCCTTTTCATTAATGAAGATGAATGAATGAATGAATGAATGAATGAATGAAATATGCAAAGGTGGAGACAAACACTCTAATCCTTAGTCCATCCATTGTGTGTTTGATGTTTGAAGGTGATTTGTTTGTGCTTTTGAATTGCAACCAACTGCAGTGAAAATGTACAGGAATAAAGTATCATTGATTCTACCCCTTCATTAGTCTGTTTCATCGCAGTCATTACAGATTCTGTACCCATGTTGTGCTAATTGGCGCTTTTAAAGTACCTCTTTGTATCTTGAGATGTTTTTCTCAAAAATTAACAAAAATAAAGACTCGGTAAAGATGTTCTATGAGAGTTTAATCACCGCAAGTAATGTTTTCTGTTTTTATATACAAACTGACAAAGACGAGACCTTTCAAAAGGTTTTGTTGAATAGTTAATATATTTTCTTTCGCAGTTTTTTTATTTTTTTTATTTCTTTGTCAATGAAATGCACTTCATTCCTGTTGAGTAGACAAAAGCATTGCATTCCCAAAATTCTACCCAAAACACAGATACACCTCCACCTTTGTGTTTTACTCGACGCCACAAACACCACCGAGCGAAGGATTCAAATAGTAAAAGTGTTAACGTATAAACGTATCAACTTACAGTTGACATAACTTTTCAGTACAATTGCATCATTCTAACTTTCAGATCCGTGTCCAAACCTATTTGGACGCAGCGGAGGATTAAAATGGAATAAAAACTGGACTCAGCGAGCAGGAAGCGAGCAAGCAAGCGTGAAAAAAGTCTCAATTGCTTTTATAACTTTACATTGACCCTCATTAAAACTACGACGTCTCTCGAAGAAAAACACAAGATGATTAATGGAGCTAAGGGTCTAAATACGACTGCATTTCATCAATTTCAATTGGAAAGGTGAATGTGAACTACAAGAATATTTCTTCATGCCTTTTCACTTCGCCATGCGTGGGTTTAATAAAAGCTTTCGCACTCAAAAATGTCACAAGTGGCTTTCACAGCCCAAGAACGCCACACACAATGGCTCTCATTTAACAACACGAACACACACCAGAACGGTTAACGTACACTCATTTCCACACACTGACTGACACACTAGGTCTGCGCTTTCGTACGTCTGGTAAGTTTGAAATCAGCACAGACCTGTGTCGCGCTGGGAAGAGAAGAAAGACGGGCAATATCAAAGACTTTCTGTGTCTCTGAGACTTGAAGAGTTTGATGACATTTCAGATATTACATGCACATTTTTACCATTGCAATTTTCCTTTACCAGTCACTGGCTGCATTGCTTTTTATAAATAAGTTCACAGCTCTGTTCACAGTAATTTAACATTTTACCTGAAAAACAGGTCCAATTTCAATCACTGCAAAAGCTCAGTACGACGTTACCCTTTTCAATATGAACCTTTATACCCAGTCGAAATCATCCCATTTAATCACTGAATAGCTGCTCTCACGTCCCATATTTTTTATTTTGTTGTTGTATTGGTGATTCAATTTGTGTGCACTGTGAACCATCATTGCCTCTGTGACAGACTGACACGGTTCATACATGAAAAACAAAAATCAACAACCACAACAAAAATGAAAACATTTTTGCCATTGAGTGACAACAGTTCAATTTGGCCCCCAGTAAACATGTGACATTTACATAGAAAGACTCAGGCCTTTTACCACAACATATAGTCAAAATGACAAATTGGCTTGGGAGGCTTCTTTTGGAAGCAATCAAAACTTCAGCCCTAAAACTTAGAGCTTAAGCACCATACTGTGGTTGCTTTGGCATTTCGTTCACCTCATCTGCACTGCTCACGATAACCACCGAAGGCAAAGACTTTTTTAGCAAAGCTTCAAATTGAGAATTGAGCCTTTCCGCGGGAGCTTAAGCTATTATTAAAAAATGACAGGGCAGTTAGTGACCGGCCAAGCTGGAAAAATGGCTCTCTTCTGCTGATCAATGGTTGAACGCTTCACAGGGTCTCTTTCCACTGGCAGAGCAATGCTGAGAAAAGTGGTGAGACACAGCCCCCAAATCAGCCTGGCTGCTGTCGACATCTTTTTTTTTTTTTTTCTTTAATAGGAATCCATTCATTTTGATTTCAAACCCAGACTTGGGGGCTGACCAAAACAAAAAAAGATAACACATCAATTGACTTAGACAAGGGAAGAATCTACGCGAGTGAAAGATGTTGCCGTTTTGACAGTTGTGCTAAACATAAACTGCACACTACAGCTGCAAATTCCAAATGCAGCCGGGGAAAAGGGTATTGATGATCACGTTACTGCTAAGAGTTTGGCAATATGAGGTATGGCGTGTCATGCGACAGTCATTGTTGGCTATATATTGAACTTTCATTTCCATTAACAAGACGGTGAGATTGTGCTGATTGCATGAGTGTTGGGGATGACTGATAAATACCTCTGGTGTTTGTTTTTTTTTTTGCCATTTTAGATACGTCAGTTACATAAATGACTTGTCTATTATTAAAATCTATGTATTTGAAATGATTTTTAATGGTTTCTTAAGTTTTGTTTGTCTGGTTATGGGTTGCTTTCAATATTCCCCAAGGCTTGCACGTCTGTGACTAAAGCGTGCTCCTCTTACATCGGATTGGAAAAGGTGGTTTATTATTAGCATGTCAAAAAAAGTAAAAAGAAATTAACCACGCAAGCACCCATCCAATTTCAATCTTTGCTTATTCCCATTCAACGCATGCAAATTTGTTTTCATCCCAATTTACTGGTGACAGAAAGACAACTTCATCGTTCTGCTCCCACTAATAATGAAAGCGAATGTGAACAGCTCCCTTTCACTAGAGTGCTGAGTAATTGCTATTCAGTTCCTTACCGCTGATGACATGGTTTGCACCCTCTGTGTTCATCAGTGTGTGTGCGCATGTGCCCGTGTGTGTGCATGAGAGCTGACATCCTGTCAGATGTTCATGAGGCACCTGGCTAATTATTGAGTTCTTAAATGGTGGAGACGAAAGTATGTGTTTGACATGGACAACATCCAACACGTGTGAGAGCGCTGTGTGTGTCTGTGTGGGTGTAATAATGTGTAGATCCTGTTTACATCTGACGGGGGGTGATGACGACGATGAGGTAAAACTAAAGCCCACTTGTTTTTACCCTTAAATTCTGCAACATGGTGACGCCAGTGTCTTGAGCAATACTTACTGAGTTGCTGAGAAGTGCAACAATCACAAAATTATTCTTGAAAAATGTTGCTTCATTTCTTTGTGAGAGAAGAAGGAACTCACGAAAGAGACAAATCATCGGTGGTTCTTGGAAGACAGAAGAATGCTGGTGATGACGCAGATGCGCTGCAGGCACTATACTTTTGGAATAAAGGAAGCAGCCAATCAAGGTTGCAGTTTGAGACCGTGACTAAATGTCAATACCTCATCCCACCTCTCTTAAAATCACCCCGCGTGATTTCACCAGACGCAAATGGGATGAGATAAGAAACAGATAAATAATAATAAAGCATTAATCCAGCGTCCGAGCCTTCGGACAGCTGTGTTAACCACGAGTCAGATAGGTTTGCTGAAAAGTTGTATCAGGGAAAAGAAGTATGAAAGATATAAGCCACAAGGAAGAGATAGAGAATGTCATGGAAAGGAGAAGACATGGCAAAAAAGGTCATGAATAACAAATGAGTTGTTATCCTTAAGGTTCATTTCCATCAAGCAGTTCCCGCTCTTTGATCTACCACTTAAAGCCTTCCTTTTGGAGCGTTTCGGAGAAACGTCTCGAAAGAGCATGGAGCACGAAATCAAAGGAAGTGCAGGTTTTTAAACACGCGCGCGCGCACGTGCACAATTAGGTGCAGAGTTACTGAGCCAAGCGATCAGCGGAAATCCAGGTTGACAATGATAATTAGTGGAATTCCGGCTGAAGTAAATGATGAGCTTGATGAGTATTTGTAAAGGGGTCGACAGGCTGGTTACAGCTTCAAGAGAGGCAATTTGTAATTTGAATGTATTTCTTTTTTTTTTATTCTATTGCTCATGTGCTCTGTGTCTTTACAATCTGTAGGTGTGTGTGAGGGTGTGACAAATTTGACTGCACTGCCTTGGCTCTCCGAGTGCTCTAACAATTATTGGGGTATTACAACGGTATTTTTTTCTTTCTGACATTAAAGGGCACCTATGATGCTTTTCCACTTTTCTAAGCTTTAAAATCTGTTACAATGTTGAACCCCATCGTCAAACGATCGAAAATGGTCAGATAATGAGGTTCATGCGTTTGGACGTGAGCCCTGCAAATTGTTGGGCATGGTTCTAAACGCTCTGTTCACGGAGATTTTTTCAACACTGGGAACGCAATGACGTAGGAAGAGGTTTGGGGCTCTAAACCCAAAGCAACCCTTACCTCCTTTGTTTTATGTTTTTGTTCTCAGTTCTATTCCACCTCACCTTACTAGACTGTGCAGATACATGTCTGCACTGTTTATCTCCTTTGATATGGAAGCGGTTGCACAAAGAAAAAAAAAAAATCCTTTCGGGACACAAGAGAGCCATTCCAAGCGCCCTGGCTTCTAAAAAAAGAACGCTCTCTTTCAACAACACAGCATTTCATTTCTTATATCCTCGCAGACAAATGAAAGTAATGAAAGTAAGTGGCTCCAGAAGATGTTAAGATAATTATTAGCATACAAAGTGTAGCCCAGAGGGAGTGTGGCAATTTTACTTCCCATGTGCAATAAACCTAGATGCAACCCCTTTGTAATAAGAGTATTGAGAAGGAGATTATGTCGTATGATGTCTTTATCCAATATATTTGGTGTTAATTATGTTAATCTTCCTATTTTACACATCTTATTTTAAATGTTGTTTCCTCTCTGTCTAAGCTTGCGTTATGTTCGATTCCTCTTTCTTGTTTACCTCCAGTCAACGATGGAACAATTTCAAGATACTGCTTCTGAAATGTGTAAAGCACAAGCACATTTGCTTGCTGTGTTTCATTTTTAAAGTCACTTAGAGAAACTGCTCATATACCTTTTTTTTTTTTTATCCATTTAATTTCATCATATATTGTATTGTATTGTGGTTATTCTATCTGGTTTCCAAGTCACATTGTTGCAGAAAAGACGAGAAGAAAAACATTTGGTCTTTCACATCTCTTCTTGTAATCTTTCAAAGGCGTGTGAACCGTAGCAAAATGTTTGTGAAACAACTGTGCCACGCTAGATTGTGATCCGCCATAGCTAGGAGTCACAAAAAAGCATTACTGCATCACTAAGGCAGCGGCTCTCATCACTTTGTAGTTTTAACCAAGCCAGTTGCGTCATTGTCCCTCCACTCACGGCTCCGACTCTGCCTCTGTGCTGAAGTAGCAACTGCTGTTCCACAAAGGATTCGGAAAGCTACAAATGCAATATACACTGACCGATGGCAGCAGCACGTAGACAAGGTCAGCTCTACAATAGCTAGAGGATCACACTGGGTGACAGTCCCACACTAATACACAACACTTTGTAATGGCTCACACAAACAATGGCAGCCTGGAAAACCCAGTCCTCATTTCTGCTGCAAGACTTCGACGCAGGTCAAAATTTGCCGTTAACAGGGAAGCAGGAATGCGACCAGCCTTCCATTGAAGGGTCATTCCAAGACTGGGTTCAGTGCACTCAACTGTCTCCACAGTGACCAGATGTCAATGCCACACAGCTCCTCTGGGATGTGGTGGAAGGGGACATTTCATCACAGATGTGATGTGCAGCCAACAAATTTGTAGAAATTGTGATGTTATCACGTTGATGTGGACCAATACCACTGCGAAAACTTTGTTGAATCTATGTCACAAAGGATTATGACAGTTCAGAAAGCAGTCCAAACCAAGGGTCCAACCCCTGGATTGCAAATTAAACCTAAGAAGCAGTGACATATGAAGTGATCAGTGAGTGTATATTCTAGGCATTTTCACCCACCAGTTGTTTGCTTCTATAGTTACCAGCTTAAACTAGAGCAAAAACTCAAATCCAATGGCATATGCCACACATCTGTGGCCCTCAACACCTCATTCATTTTTCGCCAGAGAGCGTTGTTTACAACATACCGTATATGACGTAACCTAACCTGGGAGCACAACACTTGCTGTCTGAATGAAGTCGAAGACTCTCAATAGCTGCGTTTCCATTACAGTTTTTTGCAAAGTAAAAGCGATATTTCTAAAATTTCTACAAAGTACAATTGCGATTTGCAGGTGATTTCATTGAATGGTGTGAAGCGCATAAGCAGTAATTCTCGTAAAATCTCGTCCCGCGAGACCCGACTTTGAGGAGGATGGAGGTACAAAACATTTTGCGTTTTGGAGCAGCTATTTGAAGTGAACTGGTCACATGACCCCGTATGTCGCATCCGGTGACGTGTAAATGTGAAAAAGTTGTTTCCATTACACTTTTTACGATATACCTCTGTATCGATACGTCTGAGAAACCACCTCATCAGTGCGTGAAAACCTTTTAGCGATATTGGGGAGGTTTTCTTTTTGAAGTTTAGGTTTTTCCATTACCATTTTTTTTATTGCAATATTTAGGTTTCGCGCAATTCTAGGTGTAATGGAAACGCAGCTAGTGTTATGAGTTGAAGATGAAAGTTTTGGGTTTCCTAATACAAAACATGTCCAATCCATTACACAAATTCTTCACAAATGGTTGATTTCTAGAACTGTTGAGTTTTAGTGGATTTTTTTTTTTTCTTTTCTGAAAGCAAGGACTTGATGGACTTTTCTCATTGATGGATGGTTCATTGACAGTTTAGGGAATACATACATTTTGCAGTATCATATCTTAAACAGATAATGCAATGAAAAACATACAGTTAAAGTTCAAGTCACTGTTAAAATTGTCTTGAATGTTTGTTGCTACCTTTCTGTACTGAGATCTACAGTGTCAAACACCTGTTTAAGTGTTTAGAGCTGTGTCGCTGCAAACTTCTTCCTTTGGCGAGCACAGACATGCCAACTATCGTCCACTGATGCAGCTCCTAGCGAGTCTATTTGGTGACTTTAATGAGCAACTTGGACACCCGCAGGACATCTTTGAGTAAACACAGCTTTTTGAGAAAAAGGCAAGCGTGTCCTGAACAAAGAGTCCTTTAGGACAGCTTTGATCAGTTGATACCTCATCATCAAAGCACTGCCGAGAGCATACGCCCAGATTATGCTAAATCTGGAAAGGCTTCCCTTTCAAACAAAAATTCATTTTTTTTGGAATACTCTCAAAAGGTGGAAAACTTGCCAAAAGAATTGGGGCAAAGTCACAGTGAATGTGCCGAGGATTTTATGTGATGCAAAAACATGCCACTGGCTGCTATTTTAAATGGTACATCTAAAATGATGCAGCTACAAGCTGGGGGAAGGTGAGGGTGAAAATAACAATCCTGTCTAGACGTCACTACGTTTTAGTCTCCTTACTGTCTGTAAGTGGATGCTTTGTGCAATTGACAGGATCAGCTCGGTCTGCGATACTAATGACTAGGAAATGGTGTCAAGAATGCCAACGCGTCAAAAATAATGAAGTCGGTAATGTTGTTTGATGTCAAATGCTGACAAGAGAATTGTCACATGTCGCAAGAGAGACATATTTCCAGTCAGAAAATGTATTACTGCGATCAAGAGGGCATATTTGGCAAATGGTTCATGTCATACCTTTAGAAGTTACAATTTTCTCTGAAGAACAAAGATAGTATAGACAGAGAAAGCATAGATAACATTATATTTTACAGAGAGCTTTCAGTGAGAAAACCCTTGACTTAATAAAGGCTTCCAAATATCCAATACATTTTTTAAAATTGGATTTAACGGAGGACAATTGTTCACCCCAAATGGGGGTATAAGCGACCTGACATGAAATCCATGCAAGTACCTGTCCGTTTCTTTAAAGGGATAGTTCAATATTTTGGAAAATTTGCCTCTTGCAATAATCATTACAGTCATATGAGCAGGTACATTCACTTGAAATTATCAGTGTCTGTTGATTTGAGAGATAAAAGCTGCAAAGGAGGTGTACAGTTCAGGTCTCCCT